>NC_051157.2:201357990-201657990 GCF_013339745.2 Dermacentor silvarum | reverse complement strand
TGTCTCCACATGTCTGATGAGAGCTGTTACGATGTTCTGAACCCGTACGTGATAAGATTTTCTTACAGAAAGCATTTTCTGATTGACAAGTGTTTTCAGCACGTGCCACTCATGTTAGCGATGCTGTCAGTGCTGTGATGGAAAATTCTGGACGTCTTCTCGAAATACTTCTCTGGATTGCTTCGGTAGCTTGCGGCACAAAGGGCAAGCATTATAGCAGAAATGCCGCACTCCTGTGCAGGTGAAATGCCACAGCAAAGTCGTGAAGTACCAACTTCTGGGACAAGGTTGGCTTCAGTCGAAGGCGCTCAATGCGCTATCCAGCCCCCCATAGTAGAGCTCAGTGGTGTGCAACCTTTTATGCTAGCTTTGCTATCTAGTCGGAACATTGGAAACAGCTCCCACCTTACTTTTATCAACCTGTGACATGCAAACCGAAAGTCGCATCACTGTATTGATTCTATGGCTTTAGTTTTCTAAGCGAACTGCCTGCATATTCTAGCATGTTGTTAAAAAACACAGTTGGCACATTTTTACTGTTACAAGACAGGTTAGTTGGCTGACAGAAATGTGAAACATGTTACCACCGCTCTGATAGGATGCAAAAAGGAGAATTGAAATTTACTTGGCACAGGGGCTACAGCAGGCACGTATGGTTACTGTATGCTCTATTGTTGTTTCAAGTAAAAGTCAAGTTTTTATGCTGTATTTCTACTTATTCTGAACCATCAAACTGCACAATCAATGTTCCAAGTTTATACATTCTTGGCGTTTGATTGCCCATGTGATTTATTTCCTATGAACACAGGCAGTAATCCCTCTATAATAAGCAAAATGAGTTAGAAAAAGAAAAGCCGTGATAATAGTCCACAATTGCCGAGGGCAGAAGTAATGGCTGATAGCACTTAATTGAGGCTACATAAATATTCAGTTTTCTCACAGCTTGTTCAGCAAGTAATAAAGAGGTATGCTGTGCACCTTTGCATGACCAATGCAATCTGGTGAGAGACTGTGCACTGAGTCTCCTTGGTTGTGTTCGGCAATTTGACTTTGGTATTTTGCTATACATAATTCCTTGGGTATTCGTAGCTTACTTTGCGATAAAATGGAACTTGGAGCAGTGGTCATCTATACATAAATATTTGCACATAAATAATGCAACCACAATGACAGCATGATGAGAGGGGGCAATATGAGACTCTCAGAAAACGAAAAAAAAATATTACGATTATAATGTGACGTGATGCCACAAGAAAACAAAGCAATGCATAGAAGCAGATGGCGCTTCCATGCCACCAAGATTATTTACTAAATAGGCAGCGCTTCAGAAGTGCCCGTGACACAATTGAACAAGGCAAAGCTGCACACGCGGTAGTGATCACAGCATTGTTGCCAAGTGGTTTAGATCGCCGCAGTTTAAGTTTCCAGAAAATGTACAGAAGAACAATCTGCTTTATAGTCTTAAAGAATATAACATGAAGTACATTACAAGGCCAGAAACATTCCTAGAAAAGTTGCCTTATATTTGCTTAAATCGGCAAGCAGCATGGCTTGTTTTACATAGAATAAATTTTCATGATACCGCAGTGTGCAGGGTTTTATAGACAAAGTGAAAAACATTCAGCCCATATACCACACTATGACGGTATGCAATAATTGTAATCTCATAATCTAAAAGGTGTAGTTGATTTTACAAAAGTTGACATTCTTCAATCTGAGCCCTGTAAATTTTAACACGCAGGGGCACCCCTTGGCTAAGCAATAGGGATGTAATGTGTATGCATACAAGCATTACCCTATGCATTTGTACCACATTGCCCAAAAGAAATCAATTTTCCCGTCAAAGTCTGCCTCATGCAAGACTGGAATTAAAGCATAAGTTTATACAGTCATCCAAACAATAACACCTCATTTTCACATATGAAATTCATATAAATAGATCTCTCTTGATGCCAGCCTGCTGGAATGCTGAACCTTGGTGCATGCTTTAGAGAAATTATAGTAGTAGCACTTTACTCAAAATTTTGTTATTTGGGGCTGCAGGGCTGCAGTGTTGCAGAACACACCTACAAATGCCGCATTTCATGTGTAACAACTTGGCTGATTTGCTTGAACAACCTACCAAGAGCAAATTAAAATTTGTTCCTGTTTAGCATTTTTGCCTGCTAGACCACAATCGAATGTCATCAGTATATTAACTTGGAGAAACAAATCTGGCTTATACGGGGCGGGGCGTCCCAACACACAAAGGTTTGAAAATATGCAAATGCTACGTATCTGGACACAACCAAGGTAAAGCTTGCCATCACCTGGAGATACTCACTTTTTTTGCATTCTGCCTAATTGCGTAATTAAGTGTAAATTATTTAATCAACTTCTCACATATTATAATTACATGAAATATGTGCTACATGAAAGTTTTTCTGAGCGTGAAAGAAAGCCACGAATACACGCAAAGAGCCTCGAGCGGCCATTCATGTGGCAATTTTATGTGTATTCGCGAGCTTCTTTCCCGCTCGGAAGAACACTTATATGTAGCACTTTTTGCACAACAGGATGCTGTATCAGGAGTTGTTCATGGTGTTCTACAATTTCCTCATTTACACTTTTCATCTGATTAGAGTAATTGAGAGGTTGATTAATTAAGACTAATGATCTAATTAGGCAGAATGCAAAGAATATTCTCAGTATCTCCAAGCAATGGCAAACGTAATAACTTGGTTTTGTCCAGCTACGTGGCATCTTTATTTTAAAAAATATTTATGCATCATAGTTGGGACACTGTATATTAACAGCTTCACATATTGCCACAGCTGTGTGTTGTAACATTCAAAGGGTGCTTGTCCACCAGCACTCTAATGTCACTAACAGTGATCACCTACACAGCTAAGTGGATTGCCATGATGCAGGTTGGTAGTAAAATGCTGAGAGAAACAAATCCACTTACTTTGAAGGCAACAATATTGTGGTAACTTGAGAGACATGGTCTCATGGCAGGCAGCAGATCTCTTCTCAGCTCCAGCAGGACACCAGCAACTAGTCCTTCAGTAAAAGAAAATATTGAATCAGTAATGTTATGTTACCTTGTTCTTGCTAAGCATCAGCACAATCATCTGATTTTCATGCATATCTACTTTCTGCTGAAGCAGTTGAACTGAAGGATTTATAAAATACAGTCTATATTGATTGCATTTGCTTCTCTGGCATGTACAATTTTTTTGCAACTGATACATTTACAGCTAGCTACACGACACGAACGCTTGGATTGCCCAGACATCATTAGAAGCAAAACGTCTTGCTGCACCACAAGCAGTTGCACCAAGGAAAGACACAGCAGAGCTAACACTTTTTTTTTGGTAACTACAATGTAAATGCATGCAAACAAGGAGGCGACTATCGCACGTATAGTGACAGTACAAGCGTCAATAGGAATTATGTGCGCAACTGAATGCACTCTTATTCTAAGTTTTTAACGCGCATGAGCAATAGGTTATACGCGCCACACAAAAAATTTCGATCGCGCTACCATGGAGATCGATGTGAAATTATGTGATCCTTTTTCCCATTCACGCGCCATTTTTGCCTTATGACGCTGTTTACTGGCCTTTTGAAAAACAAATAGTTCTGTTCGCCACGCCAGCTTACCACACATCATCTAAACAGCTACACTATGCAAACCGAACAAATAGAAATACAACGGGCTTACCTCATACGTACGCGTACGCGCAGCGTGCGTACAGTGCACTGTTGAACATCCGTTGAGGGCAGGCTATCCCGTATCCAAGCGCATACGTGCACCCGTACACAGGACTTCGATGCCGCAGCGTGCAGAGTTTTGTAGACGAAGGGACACATTCCGTTCAAACATCCCCGCGCTCTGACGGCACTTGACGAGCACAGAAGCGTACACCACACCGCGACAAATTCGGAACTTTGCCAGTCCTAACATGCCGAGAGTCGTACAGCCGAGAGTCAAGCAGCCTAACCATCCATCGCGTCTGTTCTTCGCTCACGATGCGTCAATCTCTGTTCCATAGGGCCTTGCTCCACTCTTGAGTACAAATCAAGACATATTTACGGTAAACTAACAAACTGTACAACATAAAAAGATAAACCGGCTGGCTACACAATGCAGCTTCGTCAACCGCTCGTCTTGTTACATCCTCCAAGATCGGAAGCACCGCGCGTGGTTCCACCTGGTGCTGGGAGCGCGGAGAACAAACAAAATCGGTTTCGTTTTCCCATTTATGCAGTAGTTGTTGGAAGAGTAAAATGATTGCTTGACAAATAATTGAACTCTGGAAGAGGAGATCGCTTTCTCTGCCACAGGGCATTGTATACATTGTATGCATTGTCAAAGAGATATCTCTTTGTATACATTGTATACAAAGAGATAGAGAAAGCAAGGAGAGGAAAGGCAGAGAAGTCAACCAGACGAGAGTCCGGTGAGCGTTGCAATGCCGTGCTAGAGTGTAATGCGATGCATCAATAAGCTCTAGTATAGTGTTAATTTGGACTGGCTGGTGCATGTAATGAACGGGCAAAAAGTGAGTTGTGCCATTACTTTTACCCACGGATAAAGCTCATGTAATAAATGGTGTTACATGTCGGGTTAAAAAAGAAATAAAGGTTGAATCATTATGCCAACTCGGGACAGGGCGTTTTTTTTTCTTTTTCTTTCTTTCTTTCCTTTTGACAGTGCACACAGTGCTATATCCCTCATCTTCGATCACCTTCCCGTAGTTTGCACACGTATTGGTGCGTGTTCGATGCCGCAGCGTGCAAAGTTTTGTAGCCGAGTGAAACACATTCCGCGCAAGTATACCCGCGCTATGACGGCACATGACGAGCACACAAACATACACCACACAGCGACAAATTCGGAACTTTGCCCATTCAAACATGCCGAGAGTCAAGCAGCCTAACCATCGATCGTTTCTGTTCTTCACTCACAATGCGTCCATCTGTTACTGTACAGCAGAATTCCGTACAAGAAAGTGTGCGCTCGCCGGTCTTGTTTCAAGATGAAGCGCTAAATGATACATGATGATATACATTAATGACATAGCATTAAATATTAATTCAACAGTTCGTCTTTTTGCCGATGATTGTGTGATTTACAGAGAGATATATGGTTAGCCCTAATGACATTATAACACTGCAATCTGACCTTAATAAACTAACGGAATGGTGCTGCAAATGGCAGATGCAAATTAACACAGAAAAGACCAATCACCTGAACTTCACTTCCGTTCCAAAGTCTCAAACTAATACTTATATTTTAAACAATAGCATAGTAAACTCGGTTACATCGGCTAAATACCTCGGTGTCTACATAAATTCTAGCTTAACATGGACAGACCATATAAAATATATCACAACTAAAGCGCAAAAGAAACTTGGCTTTCTGAAGCGACGCTTGCATCTGGCCGACAGGGACACCAGGCTTCAAGCGTACACTTTCTTCGTGCGTCCCTCCCTGGAATATGCATCAGTCATTTGGCATCCCTACCAGATCGCCCTTACCAATCTACTCGAAGCCGTCCAGAATAAAGCAACGCGATTCATCATGTCATCCTACTCCCGATTTCAAAGCGTTTCATCTTTGAAGCAAACACTCAACATGCCGCCACTCGCAATGCGCAGAAAATTCGCCAGATTATGCTTTTTTCACACACTGTATCACAGCAACACATCATTTGCCCGGTCACACATTTTACCGTCACCTCATACTTCACATCGCATCGATCATGCCTACAAAGTTAACCCTATCTTTGCCCGGACGGGAAAGTCCAACAATTCGCCGTTAACCTTATCAATAAAAGAATGGAATCAGTTACCCTCCAGAATTGCCACGATAACACACAGTCTTCCTTATTTTATTCAGCATTACTAACGTATTTACAATCCTAGCACTTTTAGTAACATTTTTCTCTCCCAGAGGACTTATTCGCTTTCGCTATTTTGTTCTTGCTTCGTTGAGTGTGAATTTTGTAAGAATATTTACCTTGTTAATATGTTTCACGACTTGCTAGCTGTACCCCAAAGTGCTGTATTTACCACCTGCGTTGCTCCTTCATTTGTGAAAATTGTGTTCTGCTTTATGTCCCCCCCCCCCTATGTAATGCCCCTGTGGGCCCTTAGGGTATCTAAATAAATAAATATGAATAAATGCTTGCGATTACATCTTACCGCAAAAATTGACAACGCTGTCAACAATTGAACAGTGCAGAATATGCGTAATGGGGGTGTGTCAATGAATGGCAGTTGATAGAGATGAGATATTTTGCAAATACTATGGGGCGATTGAAACCAAATACGGTACAGTTCAGTAAAACCCTTCCACTCCTGAGTAATTCTTTCTCTCCGTCTAAAATTTCATCTATAGCCGCAGTACTTGGATTTATAGGCCGCCAGTTCTCTTCGCGGCCATTTCTTGTTAAATGTAAAGCCAATCGTGGTCATTATACTGCGTTTCGGTACTGATTTAGAGTGCGCACAATTTTTGCATAGCGCACCAATGTAATTGCCAATGCACCAGCACCTGAACGGCGCAGGTTTGTTTACGTTGTCATGTATGGCCACCGCTCTTCGTTCACTAAAATTATATATATATATATATATATATATATATATATATATATAGTGCTGACACCAAATAAACGTCAGTACAAACACAGGCGCCATTTGCATTGCAATAAAATATTCTTAGAGGAAACTTTGTGAGTACAAGCGTTCACGCAGACAGCGTGTATAGTTTTCCTTGCAAAAATACGGATGATCGCATAACAAAAATACGGAATTCTGTCTGTTTCGTACAGAACAGTGTAGTCACCGTATTATTACGGAAAAATGACCGTAAAGCTTAAAACGGGGAGCACTTTCCGTATTTTAACGGAAATTTTGCTGTATTTCTGAAAATGAGATATTTTCCGTATTCTTACTGCAATTTTTCCGTATAATGACGGAAATCCTCCGTATATTGACGGAAATTTTTTACAGTGTGTACACGTCGCGTGAGGCTATGACTGCGCCACATTCGGCCCCTTGGCAACCAATGGTTAGCGCAGCGGCCGTAGAGTACAGCGCGGCCCCACAGTCTCGGATGACAACACGCTCTCCGACTCCGCGCTATGACCGACGCGCTCAGCACACGCCTTCTCGACGCCCGATGTATCGTCATGACACACGCCATAAACCAGCCCACTACACAAGGGAAAATGACAATGTTCGGTTCATCGACGAACAACCAAGGTTTCGACCTCCCCCGGTATGTTACTCTTGCGGTGTCCCGGGTCATATCTCTCGGTTTTGCAACCAGCGTATGACCACGTGGTATGGCCAGCCCTCAGAGCTTTCACGGCCCTCCGAACGGCCCCATGGTGTCCCGTGGCCAGCACACACATCGTCTGGCGACGAGTATTGGCGGCGCAGCTCCCGGAATCGCTCCCCGGCATCTGACAGGAGTTTGACGCCCCCACCGCGTCCTCGTGCTTCCCGGTCTCCCTCACCACTGCGTCGCACCACGTCCCCTTCGTCACCGGAAAACTAGCTAGCGCGGCCGATGGAGGTGAGGTCGCTGGAGATGTGCTAAGTGATAGAAATACCTCCTGTGTTGATGCTGAAAAACAAAGTGCGCGTTTTTGTGGATAATGTGCCTGTGATGGCTCTGGTGGACACAGGCGCAACAATTTCTGTTATGAGTGTCTCTTTTAAAGACGTGTTAGGGCGAAAAGTCATGTTCATATGGGACGAAGCTTCAAGGTTCTGTGGAGTGAGTGGCGAGCCGTTGCGACCTATTGGTGTGTGTAGTGCTGACGTGTTTTTGGGAGGCCATGTTATTACGGCAGAGTTTGTGATTATTCCTCGGTCGACCCATGATGTTATTCTTGGCATGGACTTCTTGCGGGAGTGTGGTGCCACTGTTGACTGCCGCACCGGGAAGGTATTCATAAGTGGTAGGATGACGTCAGCCCTACTGGAAAACCCTGTAGATCACGAAACAACACTGTGTGTTTGTGGCGATACGGTCGTACCTGCATCATCTACCGTTTGTGTTCCCGTTGTCTGTTGCGGCGCCGATTCTGACAGCTTCGATGCTACCGTGTAGAACCGATGCACATGAACTGTCTGAAGAAGAATGTGTTGGTTCCACATTGTGTGGTGTCGATCGAAGGCGGACGCGCTGGCTTGTGGATCGTAAACTGTTCTGCGGAGCCCATGATACTACCAGATGGCTTGAAATTAGCCTTCGTCCGGGAACACGCGTATTTATCTGTGGCTGAACTTACAGAAGTACCGCAAATCCTGATGGCCACAGTTCGGAAACGGCCCTTATATCCATGATAAATAAATCTCTCAGCACGAGTAAACGCCGAACGTTAGTGGGTGTGCTTTCGAAGCACGTCTCGGTATTCGACTTTGCGCAGAAGGACAAAATACCTGTAATCCCCGCGTCACGAACCCGCCATACCATCAACACGGGTTCAGCGAATCCGATTAGACAAAAGCCATATCGCGTTTCACCATCAGAGCGCCAGATTATCAACGACCAAGTGCATGAAATGATGAAAAAAGGAGTCATACAAGAGTCAGCGAGTCCGTGGGCAGCTCCAGTGATTCTTGTTAAAAAGAAAGATGGATCTTGGAGATTTTGCGTCGACTATCGCCGATTGAATGCTGTAACAAAAAAGGACGTGTACCCACTCCCACGTATTGATGACGCAATCGACTGCCTTCATTCTGCCTCTTACTTTTCCTCAGTAGACTTACGATCCGGCTATTGGCAAATTCCGATGCACCCTGAAGACAAGGAAAAGACTGCCTTTGTAACCTCTGACGGGCTCTTTGAATTTAATGTGATGCCATTTGGACTGTGCAACGCTCCCGCAACTTTCGAGAGATTTATGGACACTATTCTGCGCGGGTTGAAGTGGAACATCTGCATGTGGTACCTCGACGACGTCGTCATCTTTGGCCGCACCTTCAGCGAACACAACTCGCGTCTGGATATCGTCCTGAACTGCATCAGAAACGCTGGCATAGTTTTAAACTCAAAGAAATACCACTTTAGAGACCGCCAAACCCTTGTGCTTGGGCACCTCGTCGATAAGGATGGCATCCGCCCTGATCCCCAGAAGACAGCCGCCTTTGAAGCGTTTAGTGCACCACGCTCTGTCAAGGAGCTCCGCAGTTTTCTGGGGCTTTGTTCCTACTTCCGCCGCTTTATCCCTAAGTTTTCCGACGTCGCGTATCCGCTGACATGTCTACTACGAAAGGACATCCCCTTTGAGTGGACTTCGGAGTGCGATTCTTCTTTTCGTCAGTTGAAGTTTCTGCTGACGTCACGACCTGTTCTTCAACACTTCAGTCCTTCAGCTCCGACGGAACTCCATACGGATGCCAGGGGCATAGGTATTGGCGCCGTCCTAGTTCAACGCCACGGTGACCGCGAAAACGTGATCGCGTATGCAAGTCGCTCATTAAGTAGGCCCGAGCAGAATTACACTGTTACAGAACAAGAATGCCTCGCGGTGATATTTGCGGTTCAACGGTTTCGTTCTTACCTGTATGGACGCCCCTTCACAGTTGTCACCGACCACCACTCATTGTGTTGGCTTGTAAATCTTCGTGACCCTTGCGGCCGCCTTGCAGGCTGGGCGCTCCGACTACAAGAATATAGCTTCAGCGTCTCTTATAAGAGTGGTCGACGACACGCTGACGCGGACTGCCTCTCGCGTATGCCACTTAGCACTACGGACTGTGACGCCGACGACTTCGATCACCTTGTGGCTTCTGTATCGCCGAGTTTTCCAGACCTCGACTGTTTCAAAGCCGAACAACGAAAAGACGCTAAATTAACACCTCTCTTCACCGCTACGACCGCCTCTACTACAGCAAACAATTTCTGTGTACGTGATGGACTCCTATATAAGAAGAACTTTTCCAGCACTGGCGCACGTTTTCTTCTAGTGGTGCCGGAGAGTCTTCGCATGGCGATTCTGAGTGCTATGCACGATGACCCTACGTCTGGCCATTTAGGCTCGGCGAGGACGCTCTACCGGATTCAGGAACGTTTTTATTGGCCTGGTATGCGACAGTCTATTGAGACGTATGTGGCCAGCTGCATGCAGTGTCAGCGCCACAAACGTCCATCTAATGCTCCAGCTGGTCTCCTGCAGCCGATCCCACCTCCAAGCACGCCTTTCCAACAAGTGGGCATTGACTTCGTGGGACCTTTTCCGAAATCAGCCAAGGGAAATCGGTGGATAATTGTTTGCGTCGACTACCTCACACGCTACTGCGAGACGGCGGCCGTGCCCTCAGCAACTGCCACTGACGTTGCAACGTTCCTGCTGCAGTATGTCATCCTGCGACATGGTCCGCCTCGCGTAATCATCAGCGACCGTGGACGACAATTCACAGCAGATGTCGTGGAGGAGCTGCTTCGTTTGTGTGAATGCCACTTGCGTCACTCGACACCATACCATCGACAAACGAATGGCCTTACGGAGCGCACGAACCGAACAATTATAAACATGCTCTCTATGTATGTTTCATCCGACCACAAGAACTGGGATGACGTACTGCCTTTTATCACGTACGCGTTCAACACCGCCAAGCACGAGACTACCGGCTATAGCCCTTTCTTCCTGCTGTACGCACGGCCATCCCGGTACACGATCGACGCTATTTTCCCTTTCTGTACTCACGAAAATCCCACTGTCGCCGAGACCCTCTGCCTTGCCGAAGAGGCGCGCCGTATTGCTCGTTTACGCACTTTGGCATCGCAAGACAGATCAAAAGCACGCTACGACATTCGCCACCGTGCAGTGACCTATCGCCCTGGTGATTTAGTGTGGCTGTGGACTCCTGTACGGAAACGCGGGTTATGCCAAAAGCTTTTGGCCACCTACGATGGACCGTTTGTTATTCTTAACAGACTCACAGAAGTCACTTATACTACCACCGCCTCACAGCGAGTGGTAGAAGAGCTGCCAAGACCCAAGTGGTCCATGTCGCCCGCTTGAAATTGTTCACGTTAAGGCAACTGGATTGACTCGCCCGGCGGGCTTCGTCTGCGACGAGAGGAATGTTGCACGCACGCGTGAGTGAGAAGAACGATGACCGGTGAACGTGCTTGCGGTCCCGGGTTGAAAGAGAAGAGGACGACGTTGAGTTGATCAACCAGCTTACCGCTCTTACCCTCACCTTCGCGACCTACAATAAACGGCCCCCTTCATCCGTAAGGGTGATAAATGGTCTCCTTCGCGCGTAACAATATTGTTTCTCGCGGAGCCCGCTAAGGTGGCGCCACAGCGCAATGCAAAAGGCGGATTGCATCACGACCACAGCGTCTATAAACTACAGGACTTGTCACAGAGTGATCAGTGGACAAAGAGATCCAGTTCACTGTATCTACCTGAAGCACGAACTCTTGCTGAGCTCTCATTCGCAGTTTAGGCTGCTGTTCCAACTCCAAATGAGCAAAGCGACAATCATTTTGATGGTAGAAGCGGAACGTGCTTCCCACCTTGGCATAAGTGATGTAGGGCAACTCTGTGAACGTTCTGCCCACCAACATGTCAAAACATTGTGCATCGTCCGGAACAACTATGACACGAATGTTCCTTGCTTCAACGCCGTCTATGGTGATCTTTGCCCTGCAATGACCGGTGCTTTTGGTCGCTGGAACGTGCTTACTGCGAAAACCACAGACAGGAGTAGACTCCTGCACAATCTCCAGGCCGCATCGTGCCGCCGCCGACGCACGCAGCAAACAACCAGAACTGCCGGTATCGACGAGTCCCACCAGAGCGAAGTCGTCGTTGAAAATTACTTCCTTAAGCAACGCATGGGCACTCTCGGTGCAAGGAAGTGCTTCTCCTAAGACGTGGGACTGGCTACGCGGCAACAGATTGCAGTAGCGTTCCGTATTGTCTGTAGCCTGACAAAGTCGGCACTTCAGCGGTCGCTTTGCTTCCGGAAAGTCACGGGCTATATCTCTCCATAGACGTTGCAGTTATAATATTTTCGCTCACGAAGTTGGTTGACGTGGAGCGATTCCAACCGTCGGTCTGCTGCCCGGAACGCGTCGGTGGTAATCGCACTTGCTGCTGTAGCGGGCAGGCTGCGCTCCACAACCGATGTCGAGACGTGTTTTCGGTTGACTGGCCCAAAACGTTCCTGCCGTTCTCGTTCGATGCGTTCACACTCGAAAATGTCATGAAGCAAATCGTCCTCATCGTCATGCGTCCTTCCCAAAAGCTTGGTGCAAAGCTCGCGAGATCGAAGACCCGTGAGTACTTGCTCCCGCGTATCGCGAGAGTCAAAGTTAACTTTACTGCAAAGCCGCACCTTAGAATGGAAATAAGCGCTCATGCATTGACTGGTGCACGCGCTCTTGCATCCTCCGCCATCGTTCCGCTGCTCGAGTTTGACTCACGAACGTGCGCCGAAAACGTTCCTCGAACTCTTCCCACGACGTGATTCTAGAACTTCGTGGCCGATACCAGTCTTTGACCGCTCCAATCAAGCGGGATTTTGCGGTCTCGTTCCTCGAACTCTTCCCACGACGTGATTCTAGAACTTCGTGCCCGATACCAGTCTTTGACCGCTCCAACCAAACCGGATTTTGCGGTCTCCAGCGTATACGCAACGGGCCATCCGCGAAGTCGCATATTGTCAATCGACTCACGTCCCGCAGGAGCATCCTCGGATCCGTCAAAGCTGCTGATGTTGTGACTCAGGTCCGGTATAACTTGGAACGCTGGCGCCGTTTGAGGCTGCGTCGCAGCGCCAAGAGTCAGTCGTTCCAAAAGTGTTGTCATAATCCTGATTTTTCTTGTAGGGCTTGGGGGAGGTCGCGAGCCGTGATCGCGTCACCTTGGCCAGCGTCCGGGTCTCCTCCGCAATTGTGGTTGACTTTTTCCGTCGAGCGTCCCATTAGGGTTAGCAACGAGGCTTCGGTAGCAACGGGAACACTGGACGACATATCCTACTTCTGAAATATGTTGTTTTCCGTCTGTGAGGCAGGCACGAGTCGTGGATGAAGAGGGGTGGTTTAATGAAATTATAAAGAGAATTACATGGCCACACAGGCTGACTACGCCACACAGGCGAACACTAAGCCACACAGGCGAACTCACACACAAGAATAGCCACACGTCTACTTCCTTCACCGACCAGCCGACAACTACGCAACTGCTACGTGGGTCCCAAGCTTCGTTAGCCCCCTAGCGCACTACATGAATAGCGCTTCCGAGGGAGGGCACTGGCGATACGCTTACACTTAAACAAATGAAGCCGCAGTGCTTTAAATATTAGCAATCTCTGCTACGAGTAGGCATGCCTAGGCAAGGACTTAACGGGAGTGAGAACGAAAGTCATAATAACTGGCTGAATTTGAAGCAGTTATGCATGTACTATACCGTCGGCACTCCTGATCTTCGATTACGCACACGCCGCCAGAAAGAAACCGAAAATGCAAACGTGTGGAGAAAGCGGCAGAAGCGGGGGGTTGCGAACAAAATCGCTGCGCATGTCTATGACCTCATGTTGCCGATGCGCTTTCTTCTCTGTCATTATGAAGCGCTTAATACTCTTGAAGAAGAACATGCTTGACCTACCGTGCTCTCGCCGCCCAATGCCTTCGGGTTCTGCGCGCTCGAAGACGAGCCCAACTTCACCGCCATCAGTGATTCCTTGGCTCTTTGAACTCCTCTAAATGTAGCTCATACCCACTATGGCTCGTTGGCGAAGAATCGAATGGAATTTGAAAGATGAATTGGTCCTGCTTAAAAAAATCATAAATAACGTATTGTTGCAAGAATTAATTTAGCAAGGAAACCATGAATAAATTAGAAAATCTTTAACGGCTCTGCAGACAATGCCTTTGTTGTTGCAGATGTTTCCTCTGAAATTAATGGTGCATACGCACCACGGAGGGTCGGCCATGAATTGGGTGGCTGACAAGGAAACCTTCCTATGTTTCTCCATCTTAATGAAGAATGAGTAAAAAAGGTTTACAAGTTCGACGCATCCGTGGCTTCGATGGGAATCGGTGTTAAGTGAAGCTTTCTTTGATGCTTGCGCAAATGTTAAACAGGCTGTTTTCGAAGCATAACGCTAATGACAAAAATATTTATATGAAATAACAAAAATACAATGCCATTTCGCGCATGTGCGACGGTAATCAAGCAAGTGCAATGCAATGTCCCACCGCGCTTTTTTGACTTCGAGGCTATTCCGGCTCTTCGTTGCCAATGACCACCGAGCGTCGTTGTTCAGCCTCGCACCTTTGGATATAATGCCCACAACACTCCTCGATAATGATACCAGCCAAGTGTCGCTGATATCCTTGACGTTTGCCAGCTATAAAATACTGGCGTTCTGCACCACGCTTAGCAGTGTAATAAAGACGTTCTTATTCCATTCGACACTTATTTAGGGTCTATGTCTCTTCCACTCTCAATGCATACAAGCCACACTCGGCAGCTTTTGTGGCTGACTTCTGTATCCCCTTTCTGCAGTCGACTCCTGCCATTTACAGTTACCAACTACTTTCCTTCCTACGACTCGTTCTGCTTGTGTACTGGGGCACCTAGCCCCAGTACAGCCTAGCCACCTTGCTACTGCGCCTAGCCCACACAGGTCACTTTCGGCATATCCGCGATGATTAAGCACACGCGCAGCGGCGCGTTCACAGTTATAAAAATATGTCGTTTTATTGGCGCAAGGCCCAGATAGGGCCAAAGAGCGCCATGACATATGGGGGTGGTTTCTCAGTGCATTATGAATGCAGTGGATAATTAGTTGTAAATGGTAGATGTAACGTTGCTGTAGAAAGGCGTAAAAGTAAGTCGCTGTAAATTGCGTGAAATATAGGGGTATTAAAATAATGTCAATGACTAATAATTTGAGCTATAAGCATAAAGTTCCGTTACGAAGAGATGATATAATAGAATGTATACTATAGCACTTGCGCTTTAAGAGGTTCCTTGAAGTCCAGAGCTGAGAGGCAGGTGCTGTGAAAACTTTTTGCACTGCAGCAGCAGCCTGTAAGGCGAGGCTGCGCTACAGATACCCTGACCAGATGATTCACACAGTGTTTACGTCTGCTAAAAACTTGAAGGCTGTGCTCACGATATGCGGGATAAAAATACTTTTTACACTGAACTTCTATTTCAGGGCACTAGACGAGAACATGGAAGGGTAAAAGAATGTCGCCAAATTGATCAGATGTCGGAGACCCACTTTCAGTAAGGAGTTAAAGAGTGTGTTGCACGGGTATGTCCTATCCTTGATGATGATGATATGTGGTGTTTTCTGGCGCAAGGGCCAAGTATGGCCAAAGAGCGTCGTGCTAGTGGTAATATGAGCTCGAAATGTGGCGATGAATTACACTACTCCTTGTGGGCCAGGCCGATGAAGGAGTCTGCAGCGGCGTTACCCTCTTACGCGCCGCATCAGCACAACCTGCGGTATGAAGAAATGAAACGCGCTTGCGCCCTTCTCGGAAGAAAACGTTCACCTTTACTTGATAGTGACGATCTCCTTTCCAGTTTTCCATGTCGGACCAGAGCGGGAATATGCAGCGTGTTCGCCGTTGCCGTTCACGCAATGGGGTGCACTGGCACAATTATCTGACGGATGACCGTGATGATATGCGGTGTTTTTTGGTACAAGGGGCCAAGTATGACCAAAAAGCGCCAGAAAATTTTAAATGAGTTTGAAATGTAGCTATGAATTACGCTAGTTAGACGTGACATGGCAGTAAAGAGGCCTTAAAAAGCAGCCACTGTAAAGTGCATAAAATATATTTGTAATAAAATAGTGGCAATGACTATGAAATGTATGTACTATGAACCAAAAAGTTTACGGTCCAATGGATCTGACCAAAAGCTGAATATCTCCGCAGCCTCAGAACGCAGCCTGGGATTCCCATTTCCAGCCTCTACAGGTGTATGCGAACAGCATTTTGATGTACGGTTTTACTGGCTACCAATAAAGGCTGCTCGGATATTCAGCGTTTTCTTAGATCCCGTAGTCCGTAAACGTTTTTGGTCCATAGTACGTAAAAGTGAAACTGCGGAGAGATGTGTGTGTGGGTGCTTTCTTTCGGAGGGGGGGGGGGGGGGGAAACAAGGGCCTTATATAGCCAAAGATCACCGTGACATATGGTGCTATTTTCTCGATGTATTATACACCCACCGTGGTTGCTCAGTGGCTATGGTGTTGGGCTGCTGAGCACGAGGTCGCGGGATCGAATCCCGGCCACGGCGGCCGCATTTCGATGGGGGCGAAATGCGAAAACACCCGTGTACTTAGATTTCGGTGCACGTTAAAGAACCCCAGGTGGTCCAAATTTCCGGAGTCCCCCACTACGGCGTGCCTCATAATCAGAACTGGTTTTGGCACGTAAAACCCCATAATCTAATATCGATGTATTATGCATGCAGTGGACAATCAGTTGCGAATGGTAAAGGTAACGTGGGTGTAAAAAGGCCTAACAGGAAGTTGCTGTAAATTGCGTAAAATATATCGTCACGTTGTAGTGACGGGAAAGAAAACAGTCGAGAAACTGTGAATGACGAAACGGACTTTTTATTGGGCGAACCTGTGCCCACAAAAGCAAGTTTCATTCGAAGCACAATGATAGCGGCGAACACAGTCGGCGATCGTCGAAATCTGATCAGCGGCGAAGCGCGTCGGCTTTTATACATGAGTCATCGAAAGTTCCAGATTATTCCCTGGTGCCCGCGTGTCCTCCAGAAAGTGCTAGACAATTCAATTCGCTCATACAATCAGCTGTTTCTACAACGTCGAGATTGTCTTCGTCGGTGACGTCCGGTAGCATGGCGTCTAGCGTCGCCGCCGGGTTCCTTCCGTAGACCAGGTTGAACAGCGCCATGTGCGTCGTTTCTTGCACGGCCGTGTTGTATGCGAAGGTCACGTACGGAAGGATGGCATCCCACGTGTTGCGTTCGGCGTCGACGTACACTCGGCCACAAAATATTGCGGGGCACGCGAGCGCGTGGTGATACGGTAATCCTCGCCTACTGGCGGCTTACCCCTGGGGTCGAGAACGACGCTTGCACGCATGCGCGTCCCTCCGTGACTGCAACCGTGCATGCTTCTGCCCTTTCTCTTTGCGCGCCGGCGATATCCGAGTGTACCCGCTAGGTTCCCCTCTTCCGATTGGCGCTATCGCTGCTTCGACGGGCAAAACAATGTGAAGCGTGAGCTGACGCGCGCCACACCGCTCGCTCTTTGTCGAGTCACGAGCGCGGAGGCATCTCTCCGGCCGCGAACGCAACGTCCTTTTTATTGCGATAGCAATTATATGGACACTTCAACCGGATTTCTGCTGCCGGCGTCGTCGTCGCCGTGAGGTTCAGTATAAAGTCAAAGGGCGATAAAATCGTCGCCGCGCGCCGTATGCGTGAGTGAAAGCGCGCGGGGGACGCGCTATCACGGAGAGCGAACGCACGGCGGAAAGCAAACGCGACCTTCTTCGCGCGAAAGGCCGTGGGGGTATGGGAGGGAGGGAGGCGGGGCGACGCTGTGCTGCGGCACCAAATGCTTGCAACCCGGAGCAAGGGGAACTAGCCACTCAATCTCCCACGCGAAAGCAAGAAAGATGGAAGGCAGCGCGGGAGGGAGGGGGGCACCTTCTACTCTGCCAACAACTGCGTTTGTACTTTGCCCGACTGTGGCGGCCGCCCGTACCGTCTCTTAAAAGCGATCTCCACACGGCACTAAAATAGGTCCAAACTATTCCAACATATTCATGGGCATACTGGAATCAGAGATTCTTGAAAGCTGCGCGCTAAAACCAATGTTTTACAAAAGGTTCATTGACGACATTTTTGTAATCTGGTCTCACGGCGAGGAGGAGTTGTTGAAGTTCATTTCGCGGGTCAATGCTGCCCATCCAACCATCTCATTCTCCCATACATATTCCACTTCCGTAATCACTTTTCTGGATGTTAGTGTAAGTGTGCATAACAAGCTTATCACATCAGTCTACAAAAAAACAACTGATAAGCACCAATACATGCATTTCCACAGTAGCCATGTAAAACACTGCAAAACAGCAATCCCGTACAGCCAAGCTCTTCGTTTCAAACGGATATGCCCTAAAAAAGAATACTTTACATCGAACTGTGAACAATTACGTAACGACTTACCACGGCAGCGTTATCCTCCCTTATTAGCGACGCAATTCAAAAAGTAGACAATCTTGATCGCCGCGCGCTCATCAACAGCAAACCAGCTCAACCAGATTCGCGGACTAACGTTATGCTCACATATTCAGCATCGAATCCTAACATACACCGTATCCTCCGGCACAACCAGCATAAACAAAAGTATTTCGATGCACTGAAGTAAACGAAATATGCAATTACCTTTTAATGTGAGGGTTAATACAGATGCAATAAGGATACAAAGTCTGCAACACACTGAATGTTTATTGGTTTTTGTGCACGAGAAAAATATTGCTTCGAAAACAAATTGACAACACTGTTTATTTCCAGTGAAAGCGTTAAATATGCTATTGTAGAACATTCATTACGATATATAGTTTGCACGTTCGCTTTGCGAGCTTGATTAGCAGTCGCGTCTCGCAGCGAAAGTAACAGAATCTTGTAATGAGATAATTCATTGGGGAAAATGCGCATGAAAGCCCAAACCAACCGACTGCAACTAAATGGTCGCGCGTATAGCGTGACCTATTGACCGTAGCATTTGTCCGTAGTCGCATATTCTTTAAATTGTTCCATCCGTAAAAGCATATCGCGCTAAAACTGTGGCGTTTTCGTGTATCGCGAGTTGTCTCTACAACCAGAAAATTGGGACATCAGAAGGCCATGCCTTCCAGTGAGGGACACCTCGTAGTATTCACCAACTCGCAGCCCGTGTGAATAACAGAAAATCACGCAAAAGTACGTACTATCAACGCCCGAAGCCAACCTAAAGAAAAGCGTCGCGTGATTAGCAACTTAGCGTCTCAACAAACGCATAGAAATCACAGAACCGAATCTGGGCCGGTATTTTGTAGCGATGCCTTATGACTTATATTCTATATTGAGCCTTATCATCCACCGCTCACGGCCGGCTGATCCCGTTGATAACGCGAGCGGACTGTCGCTCTGACCACTGAGAAAACGCGATAAGCGCAAAAAGGCCTTAGCAACGGAAAGGCATCGCTACAAAATACCGGCCCTCACCTACTAGTTTTTATCTGCGCTGTTCGCGTGTACGTGCTGATGTTACGTACCGATTGCGCAATCCAAGGCCCACTCAATTAGTTGCACTTTTCGAGGCTTGTTGAGCCAATATTTATAAACAAAAAAGTATCTAAAAACGTTGCGACGCTGCGACCAACCGGTTGGTCCCAGCCGAAAATAGCAGAATCGGCCCTGCGACTGCGATTTTCGTCGCATGCGACGGAAGTCGCACTTCCGGTGCGATAAAAATCGCACCATGTGAAACAGCCTTTAACCATCGTCTGCAACGGCAGGGTCGACATGAGCGGCGCCACTATCGAGATCGCGCCTACTATTTTGGTTGGCGCTACTATTTATATACAGGCTTTAGCCCTTCCGCGCTCGCTGCGCTAACTGTATGACGTCACAACCCGCGCTCCGCAGCTGTGATAACCGGGAGTATAGAAGGGGAGAGGTCGCGTCGCTGCAGCCATAGTTGAGGCCGCAGTATGGCTGGTGTGTAACTACAAGCAAAGCCTAAGCGCAGCCAGGGTTCTGTAGCTATCGCTACTCGACTAGGTTTAACCAGAGCTAAACCACAGCCAATTTTTAGCAGACGCAAACACTGTATAAACCATCTGTCCAGGTTATCTGTAGCGCAACTTCGCCTTGCAGGCTGCAGCTGCAGTGCAAAAAGTTGTCACTGCACATGCCTCTCAGCCCTTGACTTCAAGGACCCTCTTGAGGCACTAGTACTATTGCATACATTGCATTATATCATTTCAGCGTAACGGAACTTACATTGTCATAGTTAAATCATTAGTCATTGTCACTATTGTAATAGCCATATTGACACGTGTACATGTTTTTCTTTCACTGGTGACCGCCTTTCACCGGCTGACAAATGTCAAACGTTATCGCTAGGCACAGGACGCGCCTGCATGTGTCCAGGCGCGGATCCAGGGGGGATGTCCGGATGTCCTGACCCCCCCCCCCTCAGATTTCTGCATCGCCCCCTCGCTGACAGGGGGATGGCACTGTCGCAAAAAATATGGCCACCAGCATTCTTCAAAAGTATTTTTCGCGAGCACCAGTGATATCAGCCATGTAGAAGTAAAGCTAGCTCGCTCACAAGCTAAGTTGTATTCCGTAGGGGTGCGGTGTCGCGAAGTTGCCATGGTTATTTTTTCTCATCAACACCTTGGACCTCCTGGCGCCTGCCGTGCCTTACTCGTCTCGTCGGTGGCGTCGAATGAACAAGGGGACGGCCCTTTTGCCAAGCACGCCGATGTCCGCGCGAGCGCCTTCGCGCGCCTGATCAACTTATTCCCCCTTGGGGTGTCATCGGTTGCCTCATTGGCTGTCATCGGTTCCGCGGTCAACCTGCTTAATGAAAGAGATCTCTTGCTGAAGTGTTCATATGTAAATAATAACAACTAACAGCTAAACTAAGAACTACGCATAGGCAACTTTTTTTAACTGTAGCACTCATTGTGATCACAGTTACACGTTGAGAATATCCGGTACGAGCACAGTACCGTTCGTACGCTACAAGTTTTTCATTGTAACTTCGCAGTTTTATTGTCGTACATTAAGCATAGGAGCCTCAAAGCCGCCGGATCCGTTTTTATGAGTGGGCATTCTCGCGGAGCGGGGCGAAGCCTCGAGCAGAGGCTGCGAAGTGGGGGAGCGTGACGTCAGCGGCCAACGCCAGCGCGCGGGCCTAGGATGGCGTCGTGTGGTTAGAGAAACGGCAGCAGATGCGAGCCTTGTGTAAAAGGATGACGTCGCGTGGGAAACAAAACATGAAGACGCTGGCTCGTGCTCGCGGCTACTACGCCACATCGTTCTTCTTTAGGTGGCGTCGTGAGTCTTCATACGCGGTGATTCGCATATCGTAAACAACCAGCGTAGTGGTTGCCGCGTTGGAGCTCCAAAGCAAACGAAGGTGTCTCAGCCAAACACAAAGAATCTCCTTAAGGAAATCAAGGTGTCCCAACAGAACTCCAAAGACGGACCCGTGCTTACGCATTTATAACGAACCTGCAACAGATCATGCCAAATTTTATTTTAAGGAACAATACAGGCTAGATATAACGGGTGTTCAAAATAAAGCTTTAGGGTTTTCTTAAAATTAGGCACTGGGAGGCACGTGAAGACAACCTGCGCAAGTAAGCTAAGTGGCCAGGAGGACCCAAAGTGAGATGATAATTATCGCTGTCAGCAGCGAATTAACTAAATTTAATAATTAACTTTTTATTGACTTTAGTAAGTGTGTATGCTTGTATTCAAAAGTTAGAGGCAGTCGTGTTTCTACACAGTTTCACTTGGAGGAATTCTTCTAGCATGTCTGTGCTCCGAGATATCCAACTCCAAATTTTAATTGTCGTTCGCATGATTACGCATGCAAGAGAGTGTGGATCGGTGCAAAGCTCCTCCCTGATGTGACGCGGCTGTTGCGTGCGGCGCTTAGTCTGACAAGGGGGCGGAGGCATTGGCAAAGATAATAACTGTCCCCATTGCTGTCACGGCTGGCGAAAAAAAAAAACACCGAAGAACCCGTTACCGCTGTTGGAACACGCGACCGCGAAGCCTGTAAAGATGGCGGCAGCTGCCATGCCGAGATAATGGTGCGAGCGGAGAAGCCAGAGGACAGTGAGCGTGCGTAAAGGTGACTAGACGACCGGGCATGGTCCTTGCCTGGGCTACGCAAATAAAGTGAGTGCTGATTCCCAAGTATTGTAAGTTTTATGGAAATCAAGACCAACAACTGCACCATCAACAAACAGCAGAAACATTTTTAGCTATGCTAACGAATATTTCATACTGCCGCTTTAAGTTTGGTGTTGTCATGCACAAATCTCATGACAACACTTCACCCATCAAGATGTCAATGCCCTAAAAATGTTCAAAATGCCTCCCTTCCACAGCAACGCAAAGCATAAACCGCTCTCGCGTCGACTCGATAACTCTGCGCAGTATGACAATTGAAATAATTCTTGAATAATTAGAACGACGCTAGAATAATTCTTCCGACTGATACTGTTTAGAAACACGACTGCCTCTAAGTTTGCAATACAAACATACCCACTTACTGCAGTCGACAAAAAATAATTGTTCAATTTTAGTTAATTGGGCTGCTCACAGCGATAATTACCATCTCACTTTGTGGCCCCCTGGCCACATAACTTATTTGCACAGGTGGTCTTCGCGTGGCTCCCAGTGCCTAATTTTAAGAAAAGCATAAAGCTTAGTTTTGAACACCCTGTAGTATCAGGCACAGCCGCCGAGCACATGGCTGTATTGGGTAACGTCCTTGTCCTATAAGCTCGGAGAAACCGATACCTGGCTTCGCTACAGGTCTTCTTCCTCTTTCTGGGGTTTTACGCGCCAAAACCAGTTCTGATTAGGAGGCACGCCGTAGTGGAAGGCTCTGGATTACTTTTGACCACCTGGGGTTCTTTAACGTGCACTACAACGCAAGAACACGGGCGTTTTTGCATTTCGCCTCCATCGAAATGCGGCCGCCGCGGCCGGTATTCAATCCCGCGATCTCGTGCTCAGCAGTGCAATGCCTGAGCTGACTGAGCCACCACGGTGGGCTACAGGTGTTGCTCTAGCCGTATAAAACGTGGGTTTATCGTCAGCAGAAACGGTGAATTTCGGTAAATAAGAAAGGCTACTATCATCATTTACAGAAGCTGACCCCCCCCCCCCCTCATAAAAAACCTGTATCTGCCCCTGCATGTGTCGGAAGTTTCTCGAACGTTATCCATGTTTGTATCTGTTGTCAGTTGTCAACGACGCTTATGTAATCTGATTGTATGAGCGACGCTAAATGCCTAGTACTTTCTGGAAGACACGCGTGAACCAGAGATTAATCTGGAACCTTCGATGACTCATGTTTAAAGCACGACGAGTTTCGCCGCTGACCAGATTTCGACGATCGCCGACTGTGCTCGCCGCTATCGTTGTGCTTCGAGTGAAACTTGCTTTTGTGGACACAGGTTCGCCCAATAAAAAGTCCGTTTTGTCATTCACAGTTTTTCGACTGTTTTGTTTCCCGTCGCTACTACGTGACATCTTCTGGAAGTGCGGGGTAGGCGTCGACGTCTTCCGGACGGTGTGGGCTTGGCTCACGGCTGGACGGAGGGGGTCCGGTACAAGGATACAAAGGCACCTCCACCAGATGTCACGTAGTAGTGACTAAAGTTAAAGCCCCTATATATAAAAGTAGCGTCATCCACTTCCCTCCTCCTCCGTTCCACTATCGCGCTCGGCGCGACCAGCGCGATCGAGGCGCGATATCGACAGTGGCGCCGCCTGCGTCGGGCCTGCCGTGGCAGACGACAGCTAACGCGCTACCAGAGGAAATCCGAGGAAAACTTCGATCGCGCCTTGCGGGGACGTTTTTGAGGCGCGATTTTGCTTCGTCAGTAAGTAACTGGTCTTAATAATGCTGTTTTGGAAGTAGCAACGCGACGATGCGAGACGGCGCAAATATCAAGTGTGCAGCAAGCGTTTGCGCACGCCGGATGGTAAACAAGGAAAAGCCTTTTGCCCTCGCCTTGTCGGTTGCGGCAACTTAAGGCGCAGCAGCATGCCATCACAACGAAGTTCTTGTCCCTAACACGTTTGATCCGTTTGTGCGTACAGCACTTTCGTCGCACAGGCCCGAGAATGGCAGTCGGAGCACGCTGGAAAGAAAAAATATATACAAAAGCGCGACGCGAACTTCCACGTGACACGGATTGGCCAATGGGGGAGCGGAGGAGGCTGGGGCGACAGGAGGCGGCTAAGAGAGGGCGAGGAGGAAGCGCCGGGATGAGCGCGGTGGCGGCAAGATCTAAGAATGGCGCTACTTTTATAAATATAGGGGCTTTAACTAAAGTCCCTATATAAGAAAAGTACCGCCATCCTTTGATCAACGGCGCTTCTCTCTCTCTATCTGCGCTTTCACTTCTTTATACTTTGTTTTTTTTTTTCCGCCTCAGAGCCATGTTGAAAGTCCTCTGCGCAGCCGCAGTCGCCGGCGGCGGCGGCGCGCGCCCGGCCTGAAAGCTTCAACGTGGACTTTTTAGGTGCGCCATAGTGGACTTGCTTTCTCAAGCAAAAAGAAAACAAAAAAAACCAAGCGCTTTAGGAAAGCAGACGGCGGAGGAAAGAGTAGATGGCGGTACTTTTCTTATACAGGGACTTTAGTAGTGACGGGCAAGGAAACAGTCGCACAACAATGAATGACGAAACGGACTTTTTATTGGGCGAACCTGTGCCCACAAAAGCAAGTTTCACTCGAAGCACAACGATAGCGGCGAACACAGTCGGCGATCGTCGAAATCTGATGAGCGGCGAAACGCGTCGGCTTTTATACATGAGTCATCGAAGGTTCCAGATTATTCCCTGGTGCCCGCGTGTCCTCCAGAAAGTAGTAGGCAATTCGCAATCGTACATACAGATTACATTAGCGTCGGTGACAACAGACAACGGATAGAAGCATCGATAACGTTCGAGAAACTTGCGATACATGCAGCGCATCCTGTGCCTAGCGATACCGTTTAACATTTGTCAGCCGGTGAAAGATAAACATGTACACGTGAGAATAACCTCCCCTTAAAAAGCATAGCCCCGATGCTACAAACAAGAACGCGAAAACAAAACCACGCGTAATGAAGAAGAAAAAAATAACATAGCAACAAAGTACCTAACTTCGTCAGCGGGCGTTGAAAGGCTTAAAACGCACCACGTGGACGATTTCAGGTCGTGCGCGGCGCCACTGTGATTGCGAAATGCCGTCTGGCACGACCTCATAGTGCAGTGCGCCAATACGTGGGATGATCTCATAGGGTTCGAAATAGCGACGTAACAGTGTCTCGCTAAGACCTCGTCGGCGTATCCCAGTCCAGACCCAAACACGGTCGCCGGGCTGGTACTCGACGTAGCGTCGTCGAAGATTGTAGTGTCGGCTATCGGTCCTCTGCTGGTTCTTGATGCGCAGGCGGGCGAGCTGCCGACCTTCTTCGGCACGCTACAAGTAGGTGGCAACGTCGAGATTGTCTTCGTCGGTGATGTTCGGTAGCGTGGCGTCAAGCGTCGTCGCCGAGTTCCTTCCGTAGACCAGGTTGAACGGCGCCATGTGCGTGGTTTGTTGCACGGACGTGTTGTATGCGAAGGGACCCGCCGTGGTTGCTCAGTGGCTATGGTGTTGGGCTGCTGAGCACGAGGTCGCGGGATCGAATCCCGGCCACGGCGGCCGCATTTCGATGGGGGCGAAATGCGAAAACACCCGTGTACTTAGATTTAAGTGCACGTTAAAGAACCCCAGGTGGTCCAAATTTCCGGAGTCCCCCACTACGGCGTGCCTCATAATCAGAACTGGTTTTGGCACGTAAAACCCCATAATTTAATTTAATTTTGTATGCGAAGGTCACGTACTGAAGGATGGCATCCCACGTGATGCGTTCGACGCCGGCGTACACTCGGCCACAAAATATTGCGGGGCACGCGAGCGCGTGGCGATGCGGTCCTCCTCGCCTACTGGCCGCTTAAGGCCGTTTCACATGGTGCGATGTTCATCGCACAGGCAGTGCGATTTCCGTCGCATGCGACGAAAATCGCAGTCGCAGGGCCTATTCTGCTATTTTCGGCTGCGACCAACCGGTTGGTCGCAGCGTCTCAACGTCGCAGCAATCGCTGCGATTTCCTGTTGAATTTGCGCCGAGAGCTATTTCGCGGTTTGGTTTTGAAAATGGCGGCGGTCGCTCAACGCAACGTTTATAGATACTTTTTTTGTCCATAAATATTGACTCAACAAGCCTCGAAAAGTGCAACTAATTGAGTGTAGCCTTCGATTGCGCAATCGGTACGTAGCATCAGCACCGACACGCGACCAGCGCAAGATAAAAACTCGTAGGTGAGGTCCGGTATTTTGTAGCGATGCCTTTCCGCACGTAATGCCTTTTCGCGCTTATCGCGCTTTGTCAGTGGTCAGAGGGACAGTCCGCTCGCGTTATCGACGGGATCAGCCGGCTGTGAGCGGTGGATGATAAGGCTCAATAATGGAACATGCCGCCACATATGAGCCATCTGCTGTGGCACGTACACGCTTGGGGGTTGGAGGAAGAAGAGAACGTTCTTCTTTTTTGTCTGGTTCCGCTAAAGACATGGACTTCTGGCTTTCTCTGTTGTTTCGCCCGCGACATTACTGGTGGAGGTGCGGGATAAATGCACCTTCGTTCCCAGTTTCCGCCGTCACTCCTAGCACCTTACAGATAGCCACAGCTCCCACAGCAAGAAGCAGCCGCCGCCTACAAGGACTACCACCCGAATTCGTTCCCTTGTCATCAAGACTGAAAATCGCAATGTCAACGACCACTACAAACCAGGCGAGCCAAACCCACGATGCCCAGTATTCTCTCCCGCATGTTTTTCATGCGCCACAGACACCCAGACCGTTCCACGGAGACACTTTTGAAGATGTTGACGAATGGCTGGACCACTTCGATCGGGTTGCCAGCATCAACGAGTGGGATGATGTTTGCAAGCTGCGGCGACTTTACTTCGCACTAGAAGACTCTGCGAAGACGTGGTATGAGAACCATGAGGGTTCCTTTGCGACAAGCCATGAGTTTTGTCGACAGCTCCGCGATGCGTACCGCAACGCCGAAAGAAAGGAGAGAGCTGAACAAGCCATCTCTTCTAGAAACCAGCGGCGCAAAGAGAGAGTCTCAATGTTTGTCGAGGACATGCTTCGTCTTTTCAGACGCGCAGACCCTGCAATGCCCGAGGAAAAGAATGTGCGACATTTAATGCGTGGAGTGAAAGAACAGCTTTTCGAAGGACTCGTACGCAATCCACCAACAACTGTGGCTGAGTTCGTGAGTGAGGCAACCACGATGGAGCGTACTCTCCAGCAGCGGTCGTCACAGTACGAACGCCACGACATCCCGGCTACTGCGTGCTCTCTTGGTTCCGACAGCGAGAAGCAGGCCCTCGCAGGCTTCATACGAAGCGTTGTGCGTGACGAACTGCGGCAACTCCAAGCAGTGGCACCAGTGGGCCCCCAACAACCTATGACAGCACTTGCGGACGTCATCCGGAGTGAAATCAGTCAGGCGGTGCAACCACTCGCACCACCAAGACCTGAGGTCCCTGTGCTAACCTATGCAGCGGCATTGAGGGCTCCTGCACCACCACCTACAGATCCCATCATGTTTACAGTGGACCAGGCTACACATCTGTTCCCGGACACCTCTTCGCATCCGCTACCCGGCTCAAGGTACCCGAGCGTACCTACGTATCGACCACCTGATCACGCAAGACAGAGCGCTACGGAGGCAAGCGTATGGCGCTCGTGGGATAACCGTCCACTATGCTACCACTGTGGCGAAGCGGGTCACGTGTACCGCGACTGCCAGTACTGCCAGCTAGGTCTTCGCGGCTTCCATCCCGGCGCGCGATGCCCACGTTACGGTGAGCGTCCCCGCGAAATCGAAGCGTATCTGACGGGCCAGCGAATTCCATCGACTGTTCAGCGCCGCCAATCAGGATCACCATCCCCTCAGCGGTCCGTGTCACCTAGCTTGCCCTCGTCGTCTTACGCTCCCCTTAGGAACCGCTCACCGAGTTCCCACAGGGGAAACTAGGAACCGCGACTTCTGGGGGTGAAGTCGCTTTCCAACGAACATTACAAGAACCTCCCTCGACGCAAGGACCCGACGACGATCGTTCCGGTTTTTCTTTATTTTCCGACAGTACTAAGATAATTTCTGCCGACATCGCCGTAGTTATTGATAATCATGCTGTCACTGCCCTCGTCGACACCGGTGCTGATTATTCAGTTATGAGCGGCGCACTGGCATCTAAATTGAGGAAAGTCACCACGCCATGGCAAGGGCCCCAGTTACGCACGGCAGGCGGCCATCTGGTGATGCCAACTCGTATGTGCACGGCACGTATTCGAATCCGTGCGTCAACGTTCACGGGGTCTTTTCTCGTATTACCTGTGTGCTCCCGCCCAATAATCCTTGGAATGGACTTTCTTTGTGAATACGGCGCAATCATTGACTTACGTGAGTTGCTGGTGTCGTTCGAGGACCTTTTTCCTTCTGAAGCTGACATCACCCAATTACCGAAGACCGCGCTACGTGTGTCCGACGAATCGGTGACTCTGCCCCCTCGCAGCAGCCTTTTTGTCGGTGTGGAATGCGAGCAGGACGTTCCCCACGCTGTAATTGCGGAGGCAAATTTGTCTTTCCTCCTTGCACGACAAATATGCGTTGCCAGAGGAGTTATTCAGCCTCGAAACAGACAGGCTCACCTGCTGGTCACGAACTTCAGTGAGAAATATCGTCATCTTACAAGACGTACCGCGATTGCCTACTTTGCTGAAATTGCCGACGTCAACGGTCCGCCAGTCCGCCAGCTGCCCTTTTGCCGTGTGACCATTCTGCCAAGCCGTTTGCGAGCACTCTCGATGTGAACCCGAGCCTACCATCAGAACAACGACAAAGGCTTCTGGATGTACTTGATTCTTTTCGAGATTGTTTCGCTACAACGACGAAAGTTAACCAGACGCCGCTTGCCCAGCATCGTATCATTACCGAACCTAGCGAAAGGCCCGTTCGACAACATGCCTATAGGGTATCGCAAAAGGAACAAGACGCTATACGTCACCAAGTTCAGCAGATGCTTAAAGATTACGTCATCCAACAATCGACCAGTCCCTGGGCTTCGCCAGTTGTGTTAGTAAAGCAGAAAGATGGTACTTTGCGCTTTTGCGTGGATTATCGAAAATTAAATAAGATCAAGAAAGACGTTTATCCCCTGCCCCGAAAAGATGACTCCTTGGATTGTATACGCAACGCTCGCTACTTTTCTTCCATGGATTTACACATTGGCTACTGGCAAATCGCAGCTGACGCGCGTGATCGTGAAAAGACCGTTTTTATTACTCCTGACGGCCTCTACGAGTTCAAGGTGCTTCCTTTTGGGCTATGCTCAGCGCCAGCTACTTTTCAAAGAATGATGGACACGGTTCTCTCTGGGCTGTCTCTGGGCAATCGTGTCTTGTTTACTTCGACGACGTGGTGGTCTTTTCGGACACGTTTGCACAAGTCCAGCGCCTTCAGACAGTTCTTCAGGCATTTCGAACAGCTGGACTTTCTCTAAAACCCAAAAAATGTCATTTTGGGTAAAAAGAACTGAAGTTTCTAGGTCACGTTGTGAGCCATGCCGGCATCCGCCTAGACCCAGAGAAAACGAGTGCCGTCGCCACATTTCCCGTGTCAACAAATAAGCGCGATCTACGCCGATTTCTGGGGCTCTGTGCGTACTACCGACGCTTTGTCAAATTTTTTTTCTAAAATCGCTGAACCCCTCAACCAACTTACGAAGGAAGGCATTCCGTTTGTTTGGGGTCAAGATCAGGGACTCGCGTTCGATACCCTCCGAAACCTTCTCCAGGCCCCACCTGTACTTGGTCACTTTAACGAAAACGCTGACACGGAGTTGCACAAAGACGTCAGCAACGTCGGTTCAGTGGCAAAATGACGTAGAGCGAGTGATTGCCTATGCGAGCCGAACATTATCCGCTGCCGAGAAAAACTACTCTGCCACAGAAAAAGAATCCTTAGCCGTTGTCTGGGCCATAACAAAGTTTCGGCCATACTTGTACGGTCGCCCATTCAGAGTAGTCAGCCACCACCATTGGCTTTGCTGGTTCGCGAATCTCAAAGATCCCTCAGGTCGCCTGGTCGCTTTGACGATGGTCGCTCTGGTCGCTCAGGTCGCCTGCTCTCAAAGATCATTCAAGTCGCTTTGACGATGGTGACGTCAAATTCTTGCAGCCTTCGACTGCAAGAATTTGACGTCACCATCGCTCACAAGTCAGGACGAAAACACACCGACGCTGACTGTATCTCACGTGCACCAGTCGGAATTGTTCCCCCTGACCTTGAAGAGGACGACAGTTCTCTTTCTGCCGTTTCAGTAACAGACATGGCTCAACAACAGCGCGACGACTTGGAGCTCAGCCCCTCTCATTGACGATCTGGAAGGGCGCACGTCAAGTCTTCCTCGAAGATTCCCGCGCGCGCTAGCCTCTTTTTGGTTCCGGGATGGCGTCCTTTATAAGAAGAACTTTGACCATACGCAAGCTACATACCTGCTAGTGGCGCCGACCTCGCTTCGTGACGATATTTTACGTGCCTGTCACGACGAACCATCGTCCGGACACCTTCGGTACACACGCACGTTGGAACAAATTCGCCGCTCTTACTACTGGCCACGTCGCGCAAAGAGTGTGAAGCAGTACGTTCGCACATGTCGCGACTGCCAACGGCGTAAGACTCCACCTGTGCGGCCAGCAGGACTGCTACAACCAATAGCAATACCGCAGAGACCATTTCATCAGATTGGTATGGACTTGCTGGGATCCTTCCCCACGTCTTCGTCCGGCAATCGATGGATTGTGGTCGCTACCGATTACCTAACACGGTACTGTGAAACAAAGGCAGTCCCAAAAGCTACCGCAGCAGACATCACCCATTTTTTCGTGCACAGCATTGTCCTCCGTCACGGAGCGCCAGCTGTCGTCATAATTGATCGTGGGACAGCTTTCACCGGGGTAATGCTACAGGAAGTCTTGAGGCTAAGTGGCACAGCACATCGCAAAACGACGGCTTATCAACCCCAAACAAATGGACTGACTGAACGCCTCAACAAGACAATCGCGGATATGCTGTCAATGTATGTGGCCATTGACCACAAGAACTCGGACGATATCCTTCCTTACGTCACTTTTGCGTACAATACCGCAATTCAAGAAAGTTCGCCCACCGCGCCGAAGAGGCCCGTCAACTCGCGCGATGCCGTATTCAGTGTCGCCAAACCGCAGACGCATGCCGCTACAACCTTCGCCACCGAGAGATTGCTTACAATCCTGACGATGAAGTGTGAGTGCGGACCCCCATCCGACAGCTCGGCCGGTCAGAAAAGTTGCTGTGTCACTACTTTGGTCCCTACAAGATTGTACGGCGACTCAGTGACGTTACCTACGAGGTTCTCACACGAGGCACCCCAAGAAACTCCAGTCGGCTTCCTCAAACTGAAGTGGTTCATGTTTCTAGACTAATACCATATTTTCGCGCCCTCACTCGACCGTCGAGTGACTATACTACATTGGCGACTTAGCGTCGTTCTTTTTGTTTCTTGTTCGTTTTTGTTGGGTCCTGTTTTTTTTAGTTTTGTTCCTACTTTCACAGCAGCATATTGTTATTTCGCGTTACGACACATTTGTTTCGTTTATATTGTAACCCTCATTTTTTATATATTTTTTATCCTCATTACAGCATCGAGACGATGCTTCTTTAGGAGAGGGGGTAATGGCACATGCCGTCACATATGACCCATCTGCTGTGGCACGTACACGCTTGGGGGTTGGAAGAAGAAGAGAACGTTCTTCTTTTTGGTCTGGTTCCGGTAAAGACGTGGACTTCTGGCTTTCTCTGTTGTTTCGCCCGCGACAATATAGAATAAGTCATAAGGCATCGCTACAAAATACCGGCCCAGATTCGGTTCTGTGATTTCTATGCGTTTGTTGAGACGCTACGTTGCTAATCACGCGACGCTTTTCTTTAGGTTGGCTTCGGGCGTTGATAGTACGTACTTTTGCGTGATTTTCTGTTATTCACACGCGCTGCGAGTTGGTGAATACTACGAGGTGTCCCTCACTGGAAGGCATGGCCTTCTGATGTCGTCTCAATTTTCTGGTGGTAGAGACAACTCGCGATATACGAAAACGCCACAGTTTTAGCGCAATATGCTTTTACGGATGGAACAATTTAAAGAATATGCAACTACGGACAAATGCTACGGTCAATAGGTCACGCTATACGCGCGACCATTTAGTTTCAGTCGGTTGGTTTGGGCTTTTATGCGCATTTTCCCCAATGAATTATCGCATTACAAGATTCTGCTACTTTCGCTGCGAGACGCGACTGCTAATCAAGCTCGCAAAGCGAACGTGCAAACTATATATCGTAATGAATGTTCTACAGTAGCATATTTAACGCTTTCACTGGAAATAAACACTTTTGTCAATTTGTTTTCGAAGGAATATTTTTCTCCTGCACAAAACCCAATAAACATTCAGTGTGTTGCAGACTTTGTATCCTTATTGCATCTGTATTAACCCTCAAATTAAAAGGTAATTGCATATTTCGCTTACTTCAGTGCATCGAAATACTTTTGTTTATGCTGGTTGTAACATATCGCAGTACTCTAAGAAACTACTTCGCCATAAACGCCCTTGGCTTTTCTTGCTTCTCTGTCTCCACTTCCTGTAAAACACATGCAATAATGCGAAAAGCGGGCACACACCTTGTTTTTATTAGCAGTAGGTAACTCATTAAACCAAACCAGATCAAAATTGTGCAGTGAAGTCAGCCGGTCGCATTCCTTTCTGTGAATGAGCAAGTGTGGGTGGTTCTTGCATGTCCACAGCTCATAAAGTGTGCAGACTCACCACGAGGCATGCATAGATCTTGCCCATCAAGATGGAGGCAATGTTGCTAATGAGTCTGCAATTACATGTATTACTGCATAAACTCGTATAACCATATGCCATCATTACTCAGTCGAGCTTGCTTAGTCATATTCACCAAAAATGTACTTGCCAAGCTTGATCTGACTCATATTCACCAAAATTATACTCAGATGAGCTTGCTCTGACTTATATTCAACAAAATTATACTCAGGCGAGCTTGCACTGAGTCATATTCACCGAAAATCTGCTTGCCGAGCTTCCTTTGACTAATATTCACCAAAGTTATACTCGGACGAGCTTGCCCTGACTACCACGTGACAATATTCACTAAAAGTTTACTCAAACAAGCTTGCTCTTACTCGTAGTCAGCAAAATTCTACTCAGCCAGGCTCACACGAACTCAGACTCATGGTTAGTTCGAAGTCTTAGTGAGCCGAGGTTTGAATGAGTTCACCGTGCTATGTATACATTACACTATGTGACCTGTGCGGTGAATAAGCAAACATTACATATGAGTACATGTTGCATCGGGTGCAATAAGGACAGCTGTACACACTGCAGTTAGTTTTTTCTAGAGATTAACTGACCGTCGCGTGAAACCTTCGCCTCATGTCGATTCAAGGAAGTGCATTGGATCTGCATCATATTTTTTGCCAATCCTGCTGGCTGCCATGGTCATTACTGGGTGGCCACATTTTGTAAATTTCAACACAAAGTTGAATAAATGACTGTTGTGCAATACATTAAAAAAGGATGCTTGGATCGCTGCAAGTGTAACAATCAGAACATGATACAAACACATGTACATAAGATGCACACAAATGATAAATACATACACAGACGGAATCAGCTTGCCACCACCTATAGAAAAAAAGAAAGAAAAAGCACAGGCCAATGTTGCAACGACCACGCATAACCATTCCCCTTGACAGGCACATAGGCTATAGGAGAAACACACGTGGAACGTAGCAGTTACCTCGAGGTAGCAGCTATGGACGCTTTTGCATTCGCAACTGGCCACTCAAGTTTGTTCAGTGAGTATTTGTACTTAGGCACACTTTTTGTCTATATCTTAAAAACTTATTGTGGTCTCCTCAAAAATTTGAGAATGTTTGGATTCTGAGGCTTGCAAAGGTAAATATTTTTATTCCATTCTCGTTCAAGGTGAAAGCTCACAAAAGCTTAGAGATACTGTCAATGCCCCTCACTTTCCCTCAGAACATAAGTAATCTGTTATTGAAATTCGAGCAGCTTTTCAAGAGCAAGAAAGTAAGCTTCCCCTGTTTTCAGCATTGGGTTAACGCAGACAATTCAGGGAGGCATAAAGTTTGGTAATACAATCGGTTCGGGAATAGCAGATTAGATTGTACCTTGACGCTTTCCTTGCACTTTCTCATTTTGGTCAAATAATGTAGTTTGAAATGGCTCCAGTTAGCATGCACTAACATTGGTCTAATATATGTTAAGTACATGACTAGCTTAACATATTGGGATGCTGGCTTTCATTTCCAGGAAAGGAGCCACAGTGCCTGCTCCAGTAGCATATGTTTTTGGTTATCTGGGGTTTTCAGCCTCACTTTTAAGATAATGTGCTCAAGCAGGTAGAAGCACACGTATGCTATTAGCGGATAGTTTCGATAGCTTCTTACTTTACACTTGCCACTATGAATACAAAATTTTAGCGTTCGATTTTGTTATTTAACAAACACACGTACTCCTAACAAGGTATTTTAATGTTATACGTGGGGCTACGCGTCTGCGCTACGTGGTGCATAATCTTGACTTGAGCTTCTTGATACAGATTCACAGTGTACTAACCGCGCGAGACATAGCACGAGAAAGTAGACGACGCCCATCTCTGTTACAATGATATGATACTACGTACACAAGTGACTGCAGCTCCTAAAAAAAGTGGTGTCGGCTTTTACGCCATTCGAAATAATCAGAAAGCACTTGTATGAATAATTACAGCACACACGGCGCGACGGACGAACCAGGCTGGCGCTAAAATTAAAAGTTCACGACACAAATTCCGTCGTGAACTTTTAATTTTAGCGCCAGCCTGGTTCGTCCGTCGCGCCGTGTGTGCTGTAATGATACTCGATGAGATGGACCTCTACTCTGTCGACCATTGCCCCGACGCCGTGCGCATTCCCAGCGACATCAGATCTCAACTACACATCGCGCCCATTCCCCGCAATATGCACCCCGCACACAACGTCGGCAGACGTCGGGCCAGGGGTAGAGCTCTACTCGAACATGTACGTAACAGCCACATTGAGGCAAGCTTCGTGGATGCCGCGGCCTATGTCCAACAAGAGGCGTTCGCCGTCTCCATCGTCGACTCTAATTCCAAGATCACTTGCTGCGCTACAGTATGCACTTCGAAGCCATTTGTAGCCGAACAGGTTGCAATCGCGCTGGCTGTGCTCGATGGTCGCCGAGAGGTAATATATAGCGATTCTAAGGCGGCCATTAAGGCCTACCAAACCGGGATGGTATCCCCTCAGGCCCTTCGCATTCTCCAAAGCTTGAAAAGTATCTCTCCGCATTCTCTCATTTGGTTTCCCGCTCACTTGGGGTCGATTGAAGGCTCTCCCTCTAACCCTAACGAGAGCGCGCACGAGGCCGCGCGAGGACTCACTGACCGCGCCGCCTCCGCAGTCCCCCAACCACGCGGGGAACCATTGATGACGTATAATGAAATCACTAAGCATTATTATCTGTCAAGACGGGTATTCCCCCTCCCGCACCCTGCCTTATGCAGGGCGCGGGCGGTGACCCTTCGACTTTTACAAGCTCGTGCGTATCCTAACCTTGCGGTTCTTCACGCTATATACCCTGAAAGGTATCCCAGTGCGGACTGCCCTGCCTGTGGACTAACGGCAACATTTAACCATGTGTTGTGGGAGTGTGAAGCCATCGGCTCCGCCTTCAGCGAGGATAGGTGGGCTGCGCTTTTGGGCAGCTCCGAAATCAACGACCAAACCCTGGCCGTCCAGAGTGCCCGCGATCGGGCCGTCAAGCTCGGCTTGCCGGTCCCTACGTGGGACTAGCCGGGTGGCGCGGGGTGTCCCCTGCGTCTTCTCTGGACCTCAATAAAGTTATTTCACTCACTCACTCACTCACACAAATTCCGTTGCACGTTCAGTAATTACACACAGATCAGTTGCGGCTTCCTTCAGGGGCAGACGTGAGCTTGTGGGTTGGTGCTTGCTGCTAAGTTTGGTGCAAGAATATTGATAGGACCAGGAAACGGCTTATGCGCAATCACAAGCAATATACACACATCCTTTTTTCAGAAGCTGACGTTAAGCACGGGAAGAGGGAGGGTCTATGCATTGACATGACGACTTCGCTGCAGCCGAATTCCGAATACTGCATATGCGATGAGAACAGCTATAAGGGCTTGTTGGTAGGTGCTCTTGGCATTCGTTGTACCGCAGGAAGAACGACACGGGCATAAAACACACACGAGACAGCACATAGCGCTGAACGACCACCTGCGAACAGCTGTTTACGTCCGCCATTTCTCCTCGTATTGAACCTCATAAACCGCTGTCGCGCACTCCAAAAGAAATTAAACTTTGAAGCGGTCTTAAATTACAAAACGCACGTATTATTTGGTCCTAATGAAGAGAGATCAATTATATTATAACACGCACGTCTTTTTCATTACATTAAAGGAATTATGCGGCGTGTGCGACAAAAGCTGGCGGCAAGCATCCCTGGGCGTCGCACCAGTCGCATTGTTGAAATCGCAGTCATGTGAATGACCTCTAAAAAAATCGCGACGCTTGCGACCGCACCAATTTTTTTTCGCTCCAGTCGCAGCAAGTGAAACAGCCTTAAAGCGCTACCAGATTAAATCCGCGGAAAACTTCGATCGCGCCCTGCGGAGCAGTTAAAGCGCGAGCATCTTATGCTCGGGGCAGTGTCCGTTCTGCGGCGTCCGCACCCATACTGCGCATGTGCCACTCTCCCTCATTCTCCTCTCCTACGCAGGTGCGCGCTCTCCTCCTCCCCTCTCCGCCACAGGTGCGGCGCAGCAAATCATTGCATATAACTCACTCTCTCCCTCTCTCTCTAAGGGTACGCCGGTAGGCGGCGCAAGTGTCGCGGCGCAGTATAAAGCGCGCGTTCGCTGTGCTTCCGTCATTATCTCTCTGTGCAACGATGTGCGAAACGCCACGAACAACGTCAACGTCGGCGATAGTTGCAGCGGCAGCGCCTCCGCCGCGGAGCAGAGGAAGGCTCGGGAAGCCGAACGTAAACGTCAGCGTCGGCAAGCGGACGCTGAACTTCAGGCTAGGGAAGTCGAACGAAAATGCCCACGCCAGGGACATTGAACGGGACCCGGTCATAACCAAAGCGGACGTGCTCTGCCTCACGGAAACGTCGAACGCGGCACGGCCGACCATCAACGGCTACGACGTGATCGTGTGTACCGAGGAGGCACAACGGCAAGTCAGTGGTGTCGCCGTATACGTGAAACGCACTCTCACCGCAAACGTAAAGGACCTAGACCTACCCGTCACCACTCAAAGGCACAACGGAGAGCACTCGGCAGTCCGACTATCCTTCCACGGTGACAACAACATCGTCATCATGACGCTGTATCTCAAACCCAACATCTCAAGAGAAAGCGTCGAACTTTACCTCGCAAGGAGCATGGTGGAGTACAGCAAGACCTACAGACACGCGCCCTTCATACTCGCAGGACATATACTCTCTATATATGAAGGACATATACTCTCTGCGATGCATCTCCCAAGATCACAAGCAACCCACCACCATCAGGGGAACGTGCATAGACCTCGTCTTCGCAAATTTCAAACTCGACCCTCTGCAGCAAGACCCATTGTACCGCGCGCATAGGCGGAAAGTTTTCATTTTTCCGGGGGGGGGGGGGGGTGCTGGGGCCCGATCAGCTTTCCGAAACCTACCCATATATATATATATATATATATATATATATATATATATCATAACCATCATCATTTTGTCGGGTTGGTATTCGTGGGCTGTCTCGCGCTGTGTGACAATACAAGAGCTCTGCCTTCGTCTCGGGCGTCGTCTCACAATATATATATATATATATATATATATATACCCTCTGCTAAAATTTTCTATTTCTAGCTTTATGTCGAAACCAATGAAATCGACTGCTCAGGCAAATTGTCGCGGTTGTTGTCGCCGTGATGTTCCGCATTAAATCCAAAAGCCGCATGAGCGGCCCATACCCTGTGCGTGCGGGAAAAAGCACGTAACAGTGAGCCGAAAAAGTTGGCGGCTTGATGGGCATTATTTCCCACGCGCTCAATATTCGGGTTAGATGTAGGTCACGTAATCTACGCGAATGGGAAGAAGAGCACGCGCCTTCTCCTCTATCCCTGCCGTAGCTGTGAATGACTGTGCGCGGCTGACGCTTATGGGGCCCGCGTTCCATATATAATAGTTGGTAATCATTGGTGGGTGCAGTGATAAAGGGTGATCAGGGATGGCTGCTAACTTCATGCGTGCTGTCTTCCTTGCTGGGCTGTCTTTCTGCGCACGTAGTGTTGCAGAGTTAAGAGACACAGGTCATCGCAGATCACTCACAGAGGCCGGCAGTACTGAACATAAAAATAGGCAGATTGTGATGATGAATCTAATTTTCAGAGTTGCGGTGAATCGTGCGGCTGTACGAAACGTTCGCCTCCGCTTCTGGCGTTCTTCACAATGCTTGCGTTGTGAAAGCGAGTGCTCGAGGTCATCCAGTTAGGTATTTACATGTTTACATGGTCCGTGCTTACTATGTCCACTATGCTTACTATTTTAGTTTTAGGTGAATGTTTACTACAATTTATATGGCCACTATAACTCGCGTAGGGGCCACACTTTTGTGTCGCGATCTTGACGAGCCTTTCATGGGACAGGGCTATTTGACCTCACTTTTCCAACTACGAGTATGAAATCCGCCGTAAACCTCCGCGATCGACTCCTCTCGATATCCAGTAGCGACGTGCGAAAGCACGCTGCGCTCGACAATTTGCTGTTGAGCCCAATCAGAATCAGCGCACGGAACGCGATTGCTTCTCGGTTGGAGGTCTTTCTTAGGGCCGAAGCTACTTAGGGCGTGGGTCTGTCCTTCCTCCGATGTAGTATGTAGCCACTTGTAGTTTTATGAAGTGTTCACTAGATGGCGTTCCGGTTCCACTTCCGCTTTGCGCGCGTTCGGTGCGAACGCGGGCAAAACGCCGACGGCGTCGACAACAGTTCTGCGCGTTGCTGGTGCTGCTGCATGTCCAGTTTTATACAGCTGATAAAACTACCTTGAGTCGACCCCATGGCTGCTTCGCATACTACTCAGGGTTCCCCTACGAGAAGATGCTGTAATTTTCTCTCTCGTTCCCCACGCGCGCTTTCTTTATGAATGAATGAATGTGTGTGGTTTAGTGGCGCAAGGGCCAGGTATGGCCAAAGAGCGCCATGCCAGTGTTTGTTAGTTCGCAGTGAAGTGATGAATTCTGAGAAGTAGATGTGACGGGTCTGTAAAGGGGCCTAAAGATAATCGCTGTAAAGTGCGTAAAATATACATGTACTAAAATCATGGCAATGACTAATGAGGTGTACTATGCAATGAAGAATGCATTGAGAAAGAATGACACGATATTTAAAATATTTAAGATGCAGTAATTATTAAGAAGCACTACTGCCTAGACAGAGCCCTTGAACCACAAGGGCCTGGAGGCATGTGCTATAAGAAACTATCACAGCGGCATCCTCTGGAGAGAGGATGCGCTACGAACTAGTTGGGCTAATAACATGCAGGACCACATCGTTCAAAAAATCGACGACTGCTTTGGCATTAAAAATCGGTTCTTCGCCAAGAAACATAATGGGGTGAAGCGGGACATGATATCGGTACGCTTGTGAAAAATATTTCTTCCTTTCTGTTTCGGCTTCCCGGCACTCCACGAGGACATGGAGGACAGTCAGCCTCTCACCACATCTACCACAGGTTGGTGGTTCACTACCAGTAAGCAAAAAATTGTGGGTGCCATATGTATGTCCTATTCTGAGACGACAGAATAGGACATCAGTTCGTCGTGTTTTCGTTACGGGAGGCCAGAAACCTAACTGTGGTTTAATGAAGTGAAGCTTATTATTTATTTCAGCGTCCCACAAGCGTTGCCAGTGGCTTCGCAGTTTCTTTCGCAGGAAAGGCTTCAAATCTGTTGCAGGAACAGCAGTTGTAGGGTTAATAGCCTGAGATATAACAGATGTGGCCATTTGGTCTGCTCGAACATTACCTTCAATGCCTCTATGGCCTGGCTCCGAGCATATAATCACATGCTGGTTAGACATATACGCTTTACACAGAATGGAATAGAGCTCATTAAGTAGAGGGTTTTTGTGTTTACAGAGTGATTTCAATGCTTTCACAACACTTTGCGAGTCTGTAAATATGATAGTCTTTTTAAGTTTTGATTTCATTATATACTTTACAGCCGATAATATTGCATAGGCCTCAGCCGTGAAGATACTTGTCTCCGGGTGCAGCACACCGGATACCGAAAACGATGGACCGATGGCTGCATAAGTTACCCCGGCATGTGACTTGGAAGAGTCTGTGTAAAACTCTGTACACGAGTATTTAGATTGGAGTTCAAAGAAATGCATTCTAATGTGTGCCTCTGGCGCGTGTTTAGTGACCTCTACGAACGATGTGCCACACTCTATGAGCTGCCACTGCCACGGCGGCAACAGTTTCGCTGGAGCCATAAGACATTGCTCAAGCAGTGGAACACCCATTTCCTCACTAAGATTCCTCACACGCAAAGCGAACGGCTTTCTCGCTGCAGGTCGATTATGGAAGAGTGTGGCAGCGGTCACGTCATTTATAGTTTAATAAGAAGGATGTTCAATGTTTGCTTGTATTTTCAGAAAATATGTAAAACTGCTGTATGACCGCTGCAGATGAAGTGACCACTGATTCGACTCTACGTAGAGGCTCTGGATTGGACTTGTCCTGAAAGCACCGGTCGCGAGACGGATACCCAGGTGGTGGACGGGGTCTATGATTTTTAACGCACTTGGCGTTGCAGAATTGTAAATTATTGACCCGTAATCAAGGCGTGAGACGACAAGACTTTTATACAAGTTAAGCAAGCACTTTCGATCACTACCCCAAGTCGTACGCGACAGAAGCTTTAAAAGGTTCATTGTCTTCAGGCATTTTGCCCTCAGATGCTTAAGATGGGGAATAAACGTGAGTTTACAATCTAAAATGATTCCTAAAAACTTGTGCTCGCTGCTCACAGAGAGTGCATCTCCTTTGACTGCAATACTTGGGACTGGCGTTACGCCTCTCTTGTTAGTAAAGAGTACGCAAGTGCTCTTCTGGGCATTTACTTTGAAACCATTTTCGTCTGCCCATTCGGACAATTTGTTTATTCCAAGCTGCACTTGTCGTTCGCAGATGGCAATATTGCATGATTGAAGGCTATTTGCACATCGTCGACATAAATTGAATAAAACATTGTGCGTGGAATGACTTTGTGCAGGGAATTCATTTTTACAATAAATAGTGTGCAACTAAGCACGCCTCCCTGTGGCACACCGGTCTCTTGGGTGAATGACTTAGACAAAGCGTTGCCCACTCTTAAGCGGAATGTGCGATTAAATAGGTAACTTTCGATTGTATTTAACATGTTGCCACGGACACCCATCGCCGAGAGATCTCGGAGAATGCCGTAGCGCCATGTCGTGTCGTAAGCTTTTTCTAGGTCGAGAAACACTGAGAGGCAGAACTGCTTATGTATAACAGCATCCCTGATATAAGACTCAATGCGAACAAGGTGGTCTGTTGTGGACATACCTTCCCTGAAACCACATTGCAAGGGGTCTAGTAGTTTGTTATATTCAAGGAAACAGATTAAGCGCCTGTTTATCATTTTTTCAAATAGTTTGCACAGGCAGCTTGTTAGCGCTATTGGCCTATAGCTGCTGGCTAGGCATGGGTCTTTGCCTTATTTAAGCACGGGGATGACTATAGCTTCCTTCCACGAGGACGCGATATACCCATCCGCCCACATGGCATTGAAAAGATACAGGAGTGTTTTCAGTGTTTCAGGATGTAGGTACTTAATAATTTCATATATGACACGATCACCACCTGGCGCCGAGTTATTGCAGCAAGCGAGGGATGCCTTAAGTTCAGTTAAAGTAAATGGATAGTTGTAGGCCTCACTCGATGATTCTTTACGTTTAAGGGGCTGGCGCTCTTCGCGTTCTTTGATCCTCAGAAATGTTTTTGTGTAATGGGACGCACTGGATACATGTTCGAAGTGTTCGCCCAGACAGTCTGCCTGGTCTTCCAGGCTCTCACCTTGGGTACTGACTAAGGGGAGTGGGTGTACCTCCCGGCCTTTTAATTTATTTACTCTATTCCACACTTTTGTCTCATCAGTGTAAGAACTTATACCGGAGATGTACTTTTCCCAACTCTCCCCTTTAGCTCGTCGACGCGTTCTTCTACCCTGTGACTTTATTTGTTTGAAACTAATTAAGTTTTCGGCAGTTGGTGAGTCGCGAAGTCGTACCCAAGCCTTGTTTTGATTTTTCCGGGCTTGTTTACATTCTTCATTCCACCACGGAATGCGACGTTTATTCGCAAGTCCGTTAGTTTGACGGATGCATTTCGTGGCAGCGTCAATTATAAAGGCTGTTATATAGGCCACAGCGTCTTCTATATTAAAGGAGGAAATATCATCCGTGGTTAGATATGTAAGTTCCCGGAAAAGTTCCCAGTTACCCGTGTCAACCTTCCATCGGGGAATGTGTGGTGAGCATATATCTTGTTTTGTTAAGTTTATTATAATTGGGAAGTGGTCGCTCCCAAAGGGGTTCTTGAGAACGGACCACTCCAGGTACGGAATTATTGTACTCGACACGATACTTAAATCTATAGAGGAGTATGTATTATGCGCCACGCTGTAGTACGTTGGCTCTTTCTTATTAAGCAAACATGCTCCTGAGGAAAAAAGAAAGTTTTCAATTAGGCGACCTCTCGCATCGCAACGCGAGTCTCTCCACAAAGTGTTTTGTGTATTTAAATCTCCGACAACAATGTATGGAGCCGGAAGTTCATCTATATAGTTTTGAAATTCGGTTTTATTAAGTTGATAACTGGGAGGGATGTATATAGAACTGATAGTGATTAGCTTGTCAAAAAGCACCCCTTGGACAGCAACTGCCTCTAGGGGCGTACGAAGTTTTATTTCCCTACAGGCAACAACTTTGTCGACTATGATAGCTACACCACCGGATGACACAACAGTGTCCTCGCGGTCTTTGCGAAAAATAGCATATTGTCTGAGGAAATTTGTATCTGTACGTTTGAGGTGTGTTTCTTGAACACACAGCACCCTGGGACTAAATTTGCGGAGGAGTTCTTTAACGTCGTCAAGATTTTGAAGGAGACCTCTAACGTTCCAATGAACTATTTGAGTGCCCATATTAAAAAGAGTTTTGTGCTGTGTGTTTACGAAAAGAGAGTTAGCTTACAGAACCCTTTAGGGGCCCTGTAATGCGGGGTTTATCTTTTTTGGAGCGGTCGAGAGATTCTCGCCGCTCCTTAGGCGCTGGCTGCGCCGTCTGGCTAGAAGATGTGTCCATCGGCTCTTGCGGCGCGCTGGACACCCGCTCTTGAGAGCGGTTTGTTCGCGTTGAAGGCCTCGTCTCAAGAGACGAGACCCTTGAGGCCACCAGCCCGGAGGGCGATGGCCCCTTCTTCTGAGATGGCGGAGCAGCACTAGCTGCAGCCGCCGAGGGGGCGGATGGCGTCACCGCTGGCTCACTACGCGTGTGCCAGGCAGCCGCCGAAGGCCGTTGTGGCGCAGCCCCCTGACGCGTCACATCGGCAAAGCTGGTTTTTGGCAGGTAGGACACCTGCCTTCGTGCCTCCTTGAACGAAATATTTTGTTTAACTTTAATCGTGACAATTTCCTTTTCTTTTTTCCAGGATGGGCAGGACCGCGAGTACGCGGCGTGCTCCCCTTCACAGTTTACACAATGTGGGGTGTTATTGCACGTATCAGACGTGTGTTCAGAAGCACTGCATTTGGCGCAAGTAGTTCGACCGCGACAGCTCTGTGAGCAATGGCCAAATCTCTGGCATTTGAAACATCGCAGGGGGTTAGGAATATACGGCCCGACTCTGATTTTCACGTAGCCTGCCTCGATAGTCTCGGGCAGTACACTTGTGCCGAAGGTTAGAATGAGATGCTTGGTCAGAATTTCTTTTCCGTCACGCCTCATCTTAATTCTTTTGACATTGATGACATTTTGGTCACTCCAGCCCTCTAATAGTTCTGCTTCACTTAGCTCCATCAAATCATCATCCGAAACTACACCACGACTGGTGTTCATAGTGCGGTGCGGGGTCACAGTGATGGGAAAGTCTCCAATGGATACTAGGTTCTGTAGTTTCTCAAGTTGTTTCATATCTCGGAGTTCAAGAAGGAGGTCGCCGCTAGCCAATTTCGTAGCTTTGTAGCCGGCTCCTATTGTCTCTGTCAGGCATTTTGAAACGAGGAAGGGAGAGATCGCTCTCACTGCCTTTTCAGATTTTACGCTGTGTATGACGTGGTAGCGGGGAAAGTTTTCTTTGTGGTGCCCAAAGAATTGAAACACTTCTTCGGTGCGCCCCCTTTTCTGGGGGCGATCGGGTAACGCAGGGAAAGAGTAAGCCATAAAAATAATATTCATTCGGCAGGAACGCCAGCCACCCACCATGGAGCCCAACAAGGGGACGATGTAGGACCTGTAAACACAAGTCCCACAAACGCCAGCTGTAAGTTCCCGCTATAACCAAATACGTATAACCAAGGGTGGTTATGACACACAAGGTCAACCCTCGCCGCCAGGAAAGTTAGAAGTAAATGGAAGAGAAAAGAAGACAGGAAAGATTAAAAGTGAGGGAGAAAGACGAAGATTGAAGAGAAGGACAGGAAAACGCGACTACCGATTTCCTCTGGGTGGGTCAGTCCAGGGGTGCCGTCTACGTGAAGCGGAGGCCAAAGAGGTGTGTTGCCTCAGCCGAGGGGCCATGAAGATCCGAGCACCCGGCATCGGCTCAACCCCCAGGATCCTCTTTTCCCCGGACACGGCTAAGCCACGCACGGCTACACGCGGGAGGGTCCAACCCTCGTGTGCTCGGGTACGTGGTGGCGCAACTCACCAAACGCCTGCTGACGCAGACGCCCCTGCGGGGGCGCTCTCTTTATCTCTCGTCCGTAGCTGTGGTTTACCCGAATGATCCCCCGGTGCTTCGCCCACTCATCATCATTCACTTCGTTGATATGCTGTGATTTTTTTTAAATATTGGCTGTCAAGTTATGGGTGCGGCCCTTACACGGGTGCGATCCTTACACGGATTTACACGGTAAGAATCTTCCTTCGTGTAATTTTCTTCTACTTCGCTATCACTAATACTGCTTCGCCTTCCCGGCCAAACTGCGCTTTTTTAAATTTTTTTAGTACTTTGAGTCCGAGTATAAGCACTGCTGCGCATGACATCTAGACTTCTATTTATTCTGATTTTGAGTGAATCCGACTTGGCATCATTTCGGACACAGAGTGAATTCTGTATACAGGGTGCTTCAGCGAACAGTTTACAAAATTCTTAAAGGTGGCCTGTGGCAGATAGTACAATTCTAGTTCGTGAGCTCGTCTACTCGAAAATGCGGGCATTACTTGCACAAAAAATTGAAATGCATAATCGATAAATTAACAAAATTAACCAATTAAGTTTTTAGCTAATTACCTTATGGCCCATGTTGCAATTTAGAAATTATAGCCGTGTAGTGCGGATCCACATTGAACTAAACCTCCGGCTGACGCCAGTGTCGAGATATTAATTCTCTAACTTTGCGGAGAAATACATTGGCGTGCCAGTCACTTTCTCAACAAAACGTCGTTTTATGCATCAAAGCACAAAAGTATGAAAATAACAAATTATGGGATTTTACGTGCCAAAACCACGATCTGATTATGGGGCACGCCGTAGTGGAGGACTCTGGAATAATTTAGACCACCTGGGGTTCTTTAACGTGCACATAAATCTAAGTATATGGGTGTTCTAGCAAATGCAGCCGCCATGGCCGGGATTTGATGCCGCGACCTCATGCTTACCAGTCAAACACCATAGCTACTAAACAACCATGGCGGGTAAGCGCAAGAGTAACTGGAACGCCAATGCATTTCTCCGCAATGTACGGGAATTAATATCTCGAAACTGGTGCCATCCTGACAATTAATACCTAGTGCATCCGCCTTGCGAATTCCACGGCTAGAATTTGTAAATTGCAACACGGGTCATAAGTTAAATGTTAAAAACCTAATTGGTGATTTTTCTTAATTAGTCGATTATGCATTTCAATTTTTGGTGCAAGTGACGTCCACCTCTTCGAGTAGACCAGCTCATGAGCTAGAATTGTGCTATCTGCCACAGGCAACCTTTAAAAATTTTTTGAATGTGTTTGCTGAAACACCCCGTATTTAGGAATCTGCATGCAAGAGGCGATGTTTCCATCCCTAATGCGTAAATGTTGTAAATAATTATAAGAGCTTTTTTATTTTATTTTATCGCTAGTCGTTAGCATTGCCTACAGGAAAGAGAATCAATATTGAGACTCATATCACTCACGTGCTTTTCACACGCCGTTGATAGAAGACTCTGCCGAAGGGGTCAATTAAGTCTGCAGGTTTTTTTTCAGGGTCAAAAAAGCACGCAAAGTAATTTGGAGTGAGGTGAACATAGATCAACATATTAATTTTCTAGGTATAGGCTATCCATTTAGTTGGCTACCTCGTTCTCTTTAAAAAATATAATAAACTTTGTCCCTTGTATATATGTAAATATATTTTGTCTTCCTCAGTGGAATTTTTTTTAAATGTTAAAATGAGGAAACACCGATGAGGTAGCCGCCGCTGGTCCTCCTATTGTCAGGATTTGCCGAAATAAAGCGAAAGTATAAATTAGACGCCGTGCACGTCCGTGCGAACAATGGTGCCGTAAGCTTTTAGTGAAAATGTGGAGGCGCCGCATAAGAATCCTCACATTATGTGGGTAACAGAACTCTGGTAATGCCATTCTAGGGGCCGGGGGGGGGGGGGAGAGTGTTGGCTGCGGATCTCAGGGGGGGGGGGGGGGGTAGAGCCTTTCCGTAGTCGGCGCCTATGACCGCGCGCACCTACGCTACGAATCACGTACGATCTCTAAATAAAGCCGCAACAACCCCGTACAAACGTCTCCTCTCTTCTCAATACACTCTCTCACTCTAACTTTCATTGGGTTGTGTTGCCAAGTGAAATGCAACGGAAACTCGATGCGCACCCCCCGCGATGCTTTCGCATCCCGCCATGGTTGCCCGTAACGTGAGATGATGTGATTTTTTTTGAGACGCGATTTTGCTTCGTCAGTCAGTAAGTGGCCTTAATAATGCCGTTTTGGAAGTAGCAACGCGACGATACGAGACGGCGCAAATACCAAGTATGCAGCAAGCGTCCCCTCAGCGACAGCGCACGAATACGAAACCATTACCGCTTCTACCTGGCTTCTGTGCGATCAGCTGTCGGAAATGCAACCGAGTTTTCGCTAACAGACTGGGCTCCAATCATGCTAGATTGAACCATGTGGATTGAAGACGTGTGCAGTAATTGGCTGCAAAAATAGTGACTAGCATGTTAGGGAATAGAATGAATCTGTGTGGCCAATTTCGCGGACCGCTGCTGCAACTGTCCGAACGTGTTACCGGCACTTCGTGATGTACGGCTTTCCTCGAGGATAGAGAAATTTGCTCATCCGCCCGCCTAGTATCGCTAACCTTCGAAGAAAGGGCTTCATCCCCAGAACGTCGGCAAGAGTGAGTTCCATTCGTTAAACAATGACAAAGAGAGTAGCGCCGCTTCCTGTCATAGTAAGTTTCGCGCACGTTATCTATACACATCTGTCCCAAATGGCAGGAAAACTTACGCCCACTCTATCGCCGACGTATCAAAAATAAGTGAATGGGCGCACACTTGAATATATGCGCACTGTATACGCACAATAAATGATGAACTACAGCGATGGCGCTCGAATGGTCGAAGCTGAATGTTTCGTCACAGTCCACAAGAGTAAGCGAGTTACTATCTCTAATATATATTTGCTACAAGGTATTACAATGTACAAAACAGCTACGCTTCAAGCCATGTGCGCAGCAAGAACAAATCTATCGGAACTGAGCACACCCGCGAGCGATTAGGCAGAAAATAATCAGATAGAGGCCGCACCGAGGAACTTCACTGAGTAAGAAACTGAGAAGCCGCTGCTTCAAAATATTTGCCGAATAAAGAACAAAGAGCAAAACACACCAATCCTGACTGAATTCATGAGCGGAACGTTTGGATAGCTTGGAATACAAATTTAGCCCCGCTTTTAGAACAAGCACCATATACGCTGCTTGCGCCGTTTGGACATAGCTTAATCAGCTCCGGAAGCACTTTTGCATGTTTTCTGAAGCGGTGATCAAAGCTTCGTGTCGTCCATATAGTCACCGTCTACGATATCTCCGAAAACAGAGGTTTTCGTAGCCGCGCCGGCGTCCTACACTTCCATTGTAAACAAGGAGGCAACGGAGACAGTTGAGGCAAGCAATGGACGCGTCACCACGTGATCAAACATGGCAGCGCCCACGGGATCGCCGCGAAAAGGGTCAACAGAGGAGATAGCGTTTCGGCTGGCGCAGCGCAACCGGCGTAGCGTGACTGGCCGCAAACGACGCTGGCCCGCGCGCCCATAACGTCGGACTATAAACGGGCCTTAAAGGGCTCTTTATAGTCCAACGTACCGCGAGCGCGCGAGTGCTGCCTCACGTTGCCGTTAACGACCCCCTCTATTGACCCTTTTCGCGGCGATCCCATGGGCGCTGCCATGTTTGATCACGTGGTGATGCGTCCATTGCTTGCCTCAACTGCCTCCGTTGCCTCCTTGTTTACAATGGAAGTGTATGACGCCGGCGCGGCTTAGAAAACCTCTGTTTTCGGAGATATTGTAGACGGTGACTAGGTGGACGACACGAAGCTTTAATCACAGCTTCAGAGAACATGCAAAAGCGCTTTCGGAGCTGATTAAGCTATGTCCAAACGGCGCAAGCAGCGTATATGGTTCTTGTTCTAAAAGCGGGGCTAAATATGTTTTCCAAGCTATCCAAGCTTTCCGATTATGAATTCAGTCAGTATTAGTGTGTTTTGCTCTTTGTTCTTTATTCGGCAAATATTTTGAAGCAGTGGCTTGTCAGTTTCTGCCTAATCGCTCGCGGGTGTGCTCACTTCCTATAGATTTGTTCTTGCTGCGCACAAGGCTTGAAACGTAGCTGTTTTGTACATTGTAATACCTTGTAGCAAATATATATTACAGCTAGTAACTCGCTTACTCTTGTGGGCCGTCACAAAACATTCAGCTTCGACCATTCGTGCGCCATAGGTGTAGTCCGTCATTTATTGTGCGTATACAGTGCGCATATATTCAAGTATGCGCTCATTCACTTATTCTTGATACGTCGGCGATAGAGTGGGCGTAAGCTTTCGTGCCATTTGGGACAGATGTGTATAGATAATAATTAATTAGGGGGTTCATCATCATCATCAGCCTATATCTATGTCCACTGCAGGATGAAGGCCTCTCCCTGCGATCTCCAAGTACCCCTGTCTTGCGCTAGCGTATTCCAACTTGCGCCTGCGAATTTCCTAACTTCATCATCCTTCTAGTTGACATTAAGCGGAAGAAATGGAGCTGGGCAGGCCATGTAATGCGTAGGATGGATAACCGGTGGTCCATTAGGGTTACAGAATGGATACCAAGAGAAGGAAAGCGCAGTCGAGGACGGCAGAAAACCAGGTGGGATTAGGAGGTTATACGTGCCAAAACCACGATCTGATTATGAGGCACGCCGTAGTGGGGGACTCCGGAAATTTGGACCACCTGGGGTTCTTTAACGTGCACCTAAACGTACACAGGTGTTTTCGCATTTCGCCCTCATCAAAATGCAGCCGCCGTGGCCGGGATTGATGTGTATAGATAACGTGCGCGAAACTTACTATGACAGGAAGCGGAGCTACTCCCTTTGTCATTGTTTAACGAGTGGTACTCACCCTTGCCGACGTTCTGGGAATGAAGCCCTTTCTTTGAATGTTAGCGATACAAGGCTGGCGGATGAGCAAATTTCTGTATCCTCGAGGAAAGCCGTACATCACGAAGTGCCGGTAACACGTTTGGACAGTTGCAGCAGCGGTCCGCGAACTTGGTCACAGATGCATTCTATTCCTTAACATACCAGTCACTATTTTTGCAGTCAACTATTGCACACGTCTTCAATCCACATGATTCGATCTACCATGATTGGAGCACAGTGTATTAGCGAAAACTCAGTTGCATTTCCGACAGCTGATCGCACAGAAGCAAGGTAGAAGCGGCAATGGTTTCGTATTGGTGCGCGGTCGCTGAGGAGAGGTATGGCGCGTATAATGGCGCGCCGCCGTGAGCGCCATCTCGTTTCTCTAAAGCAAACTGCTCCGCGAAAAGGGTCAAGCGCACCGGCGCAGCCAACGTAGCCGGCGTAAAGCCCGTATATAAGAAAAGTACCGCCATCTACTCTTTCCTTCGCCGCCTCCGCTCCTATTAGCGGCGAGAACTTGGAGTGGCGCCCTCTACGAGTGACGTCACGGACAGGACAGCGCTCGCTCGGCTGCTGCGCGCGCTCGTTCTCTTCGTGCATGCTTGGAGTATTGGTGGCTCGAGCCGTACTTATTGGCAGATATGTCGGCTTATTTTTACTGTCATGCCTGAACGGCAGTTTCTTCTTCAAAACCGCGAGTCGTGAAAATTTGCGGCGTGGATAGCGCCAGGTATGTAGGATTAATTGAAGGGGTGTACTGGTTTTGCAATGGGTATATGCACAGTGTATGTCCATAAACTTTGCGTAAAAATAATGTCCGCAATTTCAACACACGAAGTTGTGTATGATGATCCGCAAAACACTTAACATTGCCTTAGTGCTTAGCTATGAGAGACATTGCATTTCACAAGGAAGAAAAAGCTTGGTATTGGTATTTGATGTCAATATTATAAATGCGTGTTGGAAGGAAACTGCTCAGAGAATCTTTTATGGTGATTCTTATTACTATGGTGAGTTCTTCTAGTCAAATATGGGTACTTTATTAATGCGTAAAAGGAAAAGTTAGGCGCGCATTTTGCATGAAAACGTTTGCTAATACTTTCACCGTTCTCTAAAACAGGCACCCAGGAAACGCATTGCTTATGGCTGTTAACACGACGGCGCGTCACGTATAGTATTTATATACTTCACGAATACCATAACAGTAATCACCTGAAAGAACAGTTCCGTGGTTAAGATCGAGAGCCTATCAATTGCAAGCGAGAAAATGTTTCATAGTGACCCTCAGTTGCCTTTATCGACATCATGGCACAGCCCTTACGCAAATAAATCTACCAACTGTCAATATGGCGAGGATGCATTATTGGCGAAACCCATCAGTTCACTACAACTTCGAATTGAAACCATGAAGCAATTCTTTAAGCGAGAATTGCAATGCCTATGTTATACTCGAGGATATACAGCGCAGCTTAGGCTGCGCTGAAGAGGAAAATTCAAACGCCTTCTGCCTCACCATGTCTCGATCCTGCGTTTGTTTAACTACACAAACTGTAAACTATTTGCTTCGTGAGTACATAAAACAGAACCTCACATACCCTCCTCATAGAGAAGACACCACAAGCCTAAAATGAATTCACTTGATTTTTGACCTCCACAGGGGAATAATGATATCTTCAATAAGCCCCATATTAATAATGAATGAGGCTTCGGCTTCTTTCTAGCTGCAGCCATACGGTTCAAAAGGCATATTTCAATAAAACGTTTGGGCCGAGCAGCCTGTGTCAGTTCGCCAAACAGATTCGTGATGTCTATTTCTCAAGAAACAAGCGGCAGTAAATTTCACAAGTGCGTTGAACTTGTAGCACGGAACCGTGAATAAATATTGGTACATTCTTTCGCGTATTCTGCAAATAGCTGTAAGCCTCAATTACATTTACTTCAAATTACCGCAAATTAAAATTAACAGATGAAGAACGACCTAATTTTTAGAAGCAGTTAAAGAAACAAGTGGTGCTGATTGAATCTAAACTGCAATGTCAGGTCCTCGTGTTGTCGAGCGTTTAAGAAATGAAAAATTAGATATTATACCATGCGCTACTCGTCATAAACAAAAACACGTTTTAATGGGTTAAAATCAAGGTAAATGTAGCGTCATATGTAGCAGACTCGTTGCACGCTGCAGGTATGGTATCCTAACTGGATTCTTACTTGATATTTTCTTGCGTTTATGCTTTTATTAGTCACGTGCTATTTGAGCTTTTTCATTAGTCCCTCAATCTGCAAAGTCTAGATCCGCGCATGAAAAACGCGCAATGGACTGGTCTGAGCTCCTTCGGCTGGCATTGCAGCGTTACCCTTGAGAAATAAATTGTCGTCTAAAAATTAAGCTCTTTGAATAAGTTTTCGCGAATGAAGACGTAAAAATGTATTTGGGATGACCGTGATAAGTATAGAAGCACAGAGAACGACAGCGAACAAACGGAAACACTGCAGCAGGCGCCCGGACAGTGCCCGAACGGCAGCAGACGACAGGCGCGAGTCCGTGCCCTGACGTCACGCGAGCGGCGCTCGCAGCGCCCCTGTAGGTCGTTCTCGGAGCTAATAGCGCTTGCTTTTTTTTTTTTTTTTTTTTGTAAAGGCCAAGATATAGTCCGGCGTTTTCGGCGCGCCAGGCCGCGGCAGGCGAAGTCGGATACGCTACGCCAGCCACGCCAGTCTGTGCAAAATTTGCCTCCTCTACAGTTCAGCGCGCGCAACGCGCGATGCTAGCGCCATCTCTGTGTCTGGGAGCGCTACATCATGGCCGCGCAATCAGCTGTTTCCATGGCGCATGCGCATTCTCGCTTTGTGACAGAATGTGCCCGCGCCGTCCGAGTTTGCGCGCGCTTTTTCTCGCTCTGTGCGCTGTTTGACTGCATTTACGGTATGACGACGTTAACTCGCCCTCACAACCTGAATATCGCAATCATATTGCTAGTGCGTCGGCTACGCAAAAAACGGAAGCGGACCATGTACATACGAGAGCTTTTTGACAAGCGCCCTCAACTCGGCGACTACCACCAGCTAGTGCAGGAGCTCCGCCAAGAGGACCCTGAGTACCACTTTAAGTATTTCAGGTAAGGGATAATACTGTTTGTTTAACACCTGTCTCTGCATTATCCGCGATGGGCCTTTCTTTGTGACCTGCATGTGTGTTGAAAAGTGTCATTGTTATAACACGGGAAACGCTAAAAAAATCGTGTCGGCAGGTTTCCAGATGGCTCCGTTGCGTTCTGCTCCCGGTCGTGGGGGCCGCATTTCGGTGGTGTCGAAATAAAAAAAAAACGCCCACGTGGATTGCGTTTTAATGCATGCACTGTAATGCATATGCTCGAAATTAATGCGGAAAATAATGCTACTACGGCTACTATTATACCCCGCAGTGGAAGATTGGGGGCGATAAATGTAAACATTGTGACTCACACAAAACATTTGCTTTCGCAGAATGACGAAGGCGAAGTTCGATCACCTGTTGAGTTTTGTGTACGAGAGAATACTGCATGCGCATAACCACAGGAGACCGATACGCCCTGCGGAAAGGCTGGCAGTGACTTTAAGGTGAGTGCATTGTTCTGACGCCACCTGAGCATAGTAATTCACATCTGTAATCTTTGTTTATTGCGCACTGTTCCCTTTTATTGAAGTTTTATAAATTTTAATGCATAAGGCGTTGAAGTGATTATTGTAACTAAACATTCGAGAAAGTTTTCATCACATATTTTGTGAACTTATTTTACTATTGGTGATTTACCAGGTTTCTGGCAACAGGTGCCTCAATGCAAGACATCGCAATGAGCTACTGTATGCACGCTACAGCGGTTGCTGGAATTTTAAAAGAAACGCTCCCGGCGATATGGGACTGCCTATCGCCGCTCGTCCTGAAGCCCCCAGCAGCTGCTGATTGGGACAAAATTCGGCGGGCATATAGCTCAAAGTGGAATTTCGAAATGTAGTCGGAATCATAGATGACAAGCACTTTGTAATTCAGTGCCCTGATAACAGCGGGTCCGATTATTTCAATTATAAAGGTTTCTACTCCATTGTTCTGCTTGCCGTGGCTGATGCAGACTAGCGGTTTACTCTTGTCGAAGTCGGGGCCCAAGGAAGGACTTCAGATGGTGCTTTCTTTAATGACAGCTCCATTACAGAAGTTTTTGAGCATGGAAGTTTGGAGCTCCCTACAGCAGTCAATGGGTGGCCAGTTTTTATGGTAGGTGACGCAGGATTTCCGTTGCGCACATATCTAATGCGTCCGTACCCAGGAAGGCAGTTGGACGACAGAAAAAGAATTTTTAATTACCGTCTATCAAGGGCGAGAAGGTGCGTGGAGAACGCATTTGGAATCCTCGTGTCGCGGTGGAGGGCTTTTCTAGGCACTGTCACGGGACAGTCTGAACTGCTCACTGACATGGTGAATGCAGCAGTGTGCTTGCACAACTTCTTGATGGATTCGACGTACTGTCCTGCAGGCTATGGTGACACAGTGTGTGGCGAGGAAATACAGGATGGGTATTGGAGGCATGCCATCACACCGGTTGGAGCGACTGCACTGTCTAGCAGTAATCGATCTCCTCCTAGAGCCATGTCACTCAGAGATGACATTTCAAATTAGTTCTTGTCTGCAGCAGGCTCTGTGCCATGGCAGGTTAAAGTGATTAGGCGGAACTGAGTGACTCCTGGATGTTTTCTGCACCTGTGCTATTGTTGTTTTGCCTCCATTTGGTATAAATCTTGCACAAGGCTGTCAACAGTTGCAATAATAGTATGTGACAACGTTAATTTGTATCTGTATTGTGTGCTTTCGTGATGTTTACCTTTATTGCTTTAGCGCTGCTAAATCACTTTTATATTCTGTCCGATCTTGTGTTCTTTTATGTTTTAGTGTACATTGCTGCTGTGTAAAGATATGCATCTAGTGACCCCAGCTGCTTGGTTTACTTGCTCAAACATATACAGCATCTTTAAAATAAATAAACTTCGGAGACTGTAACCTTCATCTTTATTGATTTTTAAGCGTTACAACAGTGGAATTACTGGTGGTGTGCACAGCACATGCCAAGGCTTAGTTTCCATATATAGCATTAACGAAATACTCGTAGCAAGTTTTCAGACAGGTAACTAATCGTAAAGCAATGGGTGATAAAATACAAACTGCGAGCGCAAACAATCTAAATTGGGCTCATGCTGCAGAACACTTTTCAAAAATCGACGAAATTACCTGACTAGGATAGGCTCCTCATTCCAAGGCCAAAACATCAATATACTGCCCCCATCGAAGAAAAAGGTTGGGCGTGCAGACAGAGACACAAGAGAAAACGACAGATCAAACGCCGTGTAAAGACATGTACGACGTTCAGTCGTTTTCTCTTCTCTTGTACATGTGTCTGCCCCGCCTTATCTTTTGCTACAATGAATTACTGACGACTAGCTCAACTTTTTGTCATTCTAAACGTATTGCCCTCCTTTAGATTCAACATGACACTGCAGCCTTATATAGGACAATACGAGCAAACTGCACACGAGAGTATGTAAAAATAATCTTAATCATGTTCGTTCAGTACAAAACATGTAAAAAGGACATGTATTAAAACCCTGACTAGAATAGCTTTGTCACTTGAAAACACAGACACATATATGTATTGCACTCTTTACAACATCAGCCTTGCATATGAAAATGCAAGCAAAGTACAATTGCGAATATGTAAAAGTGATCTGAATCGCGTTAGTTCCGTAAAAGCATGTGTAAAAAGGCGTTACTAGAATATATTTGTCACTTCAAGGCACAATGAGCATTGTACTATTTAAAATACCGCATGCGGCTTCAACCAAGTGCAAGGAAAATAGCTACACCTGCACATATGAGCGTCAAAATGTATTGTGAATTACCCTAGCACGTACACATGAGTAAAAATGTATTTAAAAATTGCTATCACAGATATATCACTTCAAGGCACATAGTACACTCTTTTAAATCCAACATGATGATGCAGCCTTATCGTATAGTAAGAACACAAGCTGTCTGCACACACGAATAAGTAGTGTGATCTCACTCACGCTAGTTCAGAACACAAATTTACAAAGGTAATGTACAAAAGACCTGCCTACAACGGCTCTCGCACTTCCGAGCCAGTCAAATATATTCCTTTGAAATGCAACACGCTGTTGCAACCAAGTGTAAGGAAAGTATGGATTGCACTTTGCTTTACTAGCAAAGCATGTGAGTATACAAAGGTACTTCCACCCTCTAGCTTAAGCTGCACAGTACATGCACAGATACTGCAAGTGAACTTTCAAAAAAAATAAATGCAATCTCATTCAGGCTGCCATCAAAGAAAACAACATATAGATTGATGGGATGAAAGCAGCATGGCTACATTTCATAAGAAATGGGAAAGTAATCAATTATGCTACTATAAAGAATTGCTTTGAATGAAATGTGAAGGCACATGAACACCTGCTTAATTTAGGGTAGAAATGCAAATGTCAATACAGCTGCAACTACGCTCTTGGTAAACAAGATCACTCTCGCGCTTCTTAATAAATGCAACGGGATAAAAATTATGGTACAGTGCTTCTGCAGACTCATTGTATAAGAAAAAGAACTACGTACTGCTGTCCCGTTTTTAACAGGAGTTAACAGGATCAATGAAGGTAGCTGCTGCATATTTTGAAAAGAGATTAAATGTCAAACTCGGCAATTACCTCCATTAACCGTGCTTTGCACTTAGCTGCTACTTGCTTGGCCAGCCTGTCCAATGTCAAACCGATAGAAAGGCCAAATGCCTCATTTTCTGTCATTTTTTCCTTTAGGTGGCTCAGTAGCTGCTGATCAAAATCATCATTCTTTTTGCGCTTTTTCTGAACACTTGAAGGCACTGTCCCAACACAAGTGCGTCGAGCAGCCTGTAGAGAAGCCAGTTCATCGCTGTACTGGTCCGCTTGGCCTGCTTGCTCCTGGTCGAAGCTGTCCTCAGAGGGCAACGGAGACACACTGGCGGTGCCGCACATGGTATTCAGCAACTCCTCCGCCGTGCTGTCCTGGCTGGTCGCTCCTTCTTGTGAAGCATGCACGTTCGATACGGTTCTAAATAAGGAAAATTCGGGCCAGAAAGTTAGAAACATTGGCTGTTGATTGTCGTGGTTTGGTCAGCATTTCAATCACTTACTCTGAGCCACAGCGCAGGTTTAGCGTCTCCCCCACCCTTCATTTGAGGGCAGGTAAAACAGGCGCGTCACAGACACTTCAAGGGACTGCAATATGATAGTCTTTTGACTCATACAAATGCTTTGTGCTGGTATGGGTGGTTGCCATGAATGGCATGTCAATAGACTATCGTGTCATAGGAGCAGCTCAAAATATTCAGAAAGCTTTAGAAATAATTGCGAGCACTCTTGCCAAGAGTGTGCTTTCACAAAAGCAGACAACTCGAATTCCAATGTTATCGGCACGTAAGCAGCATAAAAAACATCTGAATGTCTAAAAGTCACATATCAATACAGTTCTTACATGATAATTTCATTGTTATAAAGGCGTTATTCTGGCACAATAAAATTAAAGCTTACTGCAGCGACACACGACCTCTAGATGAAGCAATGCAACTGTTTAACGGTTGTCAGAATATGACGCGTTCTAACGCAAGCAATAAAATAAAAATCCTGTCACTGCTCATTATTACCTCAGCCGTGTACTGATTGTGTCGAGACACGTACAGATAGCCGTCGCGTTTGAGTAGTGTTGTTGACGACAAAATCAGCCACCTTCTTTAAAGCTGTAGGCCCGAATTCGCAGATGTAAGTTATATAAATAGGTTTCCCTGTGTTCTGTATCGCAAAAACAACAACGCGCCTCCCCCCCACAAAAAAAAATGCAGAAAAAAAGAAAGTGAAGGACGAAATCGAAGGTCCCTTTAAAATGCTCTATCATTCACAAGACGAAAAATAAACTGCAAAATGACGGGTAATTCGGATAAAATAACAGCCACTAAACGGCAAATTTTTGTAAGTGAAAAAATAAAAAAAAACATCCGCGTAATTTTCTCAGAAATAAGCACCGAAAACTTGGACCTCTAGCTAAAAGGCTGCGAAAGGGCAATGGGTTCTTAATCGTAAGTAACATTCGCGCAGCCACCGAGAAATGTGGCTAAAGTACTCCCAAAGTATTCACTAAAATACTCATGGTCTCATACGCTCGCAGTCCTTGTAAAATTCCATTGCGGAGAGGAACTCCCACGAGCGCTTGGCTACATACCCGGACCCGCTCCTTTTCGTCTGCTCGATTAACTTTCTCGGTTGAAGCGGTCTCGCAGCCTCTTCCATAATTTCAGGCACTGGTCAACTGACGCAGAAAAAAGTGCGACAAGAATTGGACAAGCTACACTGCGACAACTGTCCACTGCAACTAAAAATGAATGTGAAATGCAGCTTACCTGTGGCGATGATGATGATGATGATTGTTGGAGTTTTTTGGCGCAAGGGCCAGATGTGGCCAAAGAGCGCCAAGGCGATGATAATGGCTTGTCATTGGTATGAATAGTGAATTATAAGGTGTGGAAAAAACAGATGTGGCATGGCTGTAGAGAGGCCTAAAAAGTAGTCGCTGTAAAGTGCGTAAAATGTAAAGGAATAAAAATGGTGAGAATAACTACTATCGTATGCTATGACGATAAATGTTCTGTTACACGAGGGTGATGTACTAAAAGCTTGAGTGACAGTAGCACTCGTACCTCACCAGTGCGCCCTTGAGAGCAAGGGTTGGGAGGCACGTGCTTTAAAAATTTGCTATCGCAGCAGCATCCTCTAGTGAGAGGATGTGCTACGATACCTTGGACTGATAACTTGCAATGTGCTTACATCTCGTAAAAACGCTAAAACTAACTTATTGTCAAAAAGTGGTTCCATGCCGATAAACATTGCAGGGTGGAGGGGAATGTGTCGTCTGTATGCCAGGGCAAAGTACTTCTTTCTTTGAACTTCTATTCCCCTACACTCTAACAAGACGTGGAGGACCGTAAGCGTCTCACCACATTGACTACAAACAGGAGGATCGTCACCGGCCAATAGGTAGGAGTGAGTGCCATAGGTGTGGCCTATCCTGAGACGGCAGAATATAACTTCGACTTGCCGTATTTTCGTTATTGGTGGCCAGTTGCCAACGTTTGGCTTAATGACGTGAAGTTTATTTAGTGTTTCTGTGTCCCATGTACGTTGCCAATGGCCCCTCAGTTTCCTGCGCAAGAAAGGCTTTAGGTCCATGACAGGGACAGCTATGGAAGAGTTACTTTGTTTTGTATGTGCTGTTGTTGCCATGCGATCAGCGAGCGTATTACCCTCGATGCCTCTGTGGCCAGGTACCCAGCATATTATGACATGTTGATGAGATGCGTACGAAGCGCAGAGGATTGAGTAGAGTTCAGTGAAAACTGGGTTTCTGTTTCTTTGCAGAGAAATTAGGGCTTTGACGACGCGTAATGAATCTGTAAATATTATACCCTTCTTTAGTTTTATTTCCTTGATGTGACGTGCAGCCAACAAAAGTGCGTAGGCCTCTGCCGTAAAAATACTAGTTTCCGGGTGCAGGCAGCCCGATTCCGAAAAGGAGGGACCGATTGCAGCATAAGAAACGCCGGCATGCGACTTTGAAGCGTCAGTGTAAAATTCTGGACATGAGTGTTTGACTGAAGTTCTAGGAAGTGTGACTTTATGTGTATTTCCGGGGCGTTCTTTGTTACTTCTACAAAAGACGTGTCACAATCTATCAGCTCCCACAGCCATGGTGGTACTAGCTTGGCTGGAGCCATTAAAAGGTTTTCGAGAAGTGGGACAGCCATTTCTTCGCTGAGGTTCCTAACGCGCAGTGAGAAAGGTTCTCTCATTGTTGGACGATTACGGAAAAGTGTGGCACAAGTTATGTTGTTTACGATTTCATTACACGGGTGTTCGAGGTCAGAGTGTGCTTTCAGGAAATACATGAAACTGGTCAACGACCTTTGCAGCTCGAGTGACCACTCATTGGATTCAACATAGAGACTAGGTACCGGGCTAGTTCTGAAAGCTCCCGTGGCCAGGCGTATGCCCAAATGATGTACAGGATCCAGAATTTTTAGGGCGCTCGGTGCAGCAGATTGATACACCACAGACCCGTAGTCTAAACGCGATCGTACAAGACTTTTGTAGAGATTCAATGAGCATCTTCTGTCACTGCCCCAATTGGTGTGTGAGAGAATTTTCAGTATGTTCATTGTTTTCAGGCACTTGGCCTTGAGGTGTCGGATGTGGGGGATAAAGCTTAATTTTGGATCAAGTATGACGCCTAGGAATTTATGTTCTTTATTCACGGGGATCTTCTGTCCTTGCAGTTCGATAGTGGGATCAGGGTGCAGTCCTCTCTTTCTTGAAGAAACGACACAGGAGCTTTTATGTGGATTGACCTTGAATCGATTTTCGTCTGCCCATTTCGATACCTTCTTTAGCCCAAGCTGGACTTGCCTCTCGCAGACTGCAAGGCTACCGGATTTGAAACCTATCTGTACGTCATCTACGTACACAGAATAGAAAATGGCTGGGGGTAGTGAATAACGGAGTGTGTTCATCTTCACGATAAAGAGCGTACAGCTGAGGACGCCTCCCTGGGGGACCCCAGTTTCCTGCGTAAATGAGCGCGACAGAGTGTTGCCTATTTTTACGCGGAAAGTACGTTTCGAGAGGTAACTCTGAATAACGTTCAGCATGTTCCCTCTGACACCCATTTGTGACAAGTCTCGAAGGATTCCAAAGCGCCACGTGGTATCGTAGGCCTTTTCCATATCAAGAAAAATGGATAAAAAGAACTGTTTATGGACAAAAGCATCGCGAATATTGGCCTCAACATGCACGAGGTGGTCGGTTGTTGACCGGCCTTCTCTAAATCCGCATTGGTACGGATCAAGCATTTTGTTTGATTCGAGGTAATGTAGAAGGCGACGATTTATCATTTTTTCAAACAACTTGTTAGCGCTATCGGGCGATAGCTTGTTACTGAGGTGGGATCTTTACCTTGTTTCAACACAGGTATGACAATGGCTTCTTTCCATGAAGATGGAAGATGCCCAGCTGTCCAGATGGTATTAAAGAGTGCGAGTAGTGTAATTTGTGTGTCTCTGTGAAGGTGTTTAATCATGTCGTACATAACTCTGTCGGGACCCGGAGCAGAGTTCTGACATGCATTTAGGGAAGCTTTCAGCTCAGCAATGCAGAAAGGCAGGTTGAAAGGTTCTCTTGAGCTACATTTACGACTGAGTGGCTTCCGTTCCTCCGTTTGTTTGTATTTTAGAAAAGGCAGCGAATAGTGCACGGAGCTAGAAACGCACTCAAAGTGCTCACCAAGAGCGTCGGCTTGGTCCTTCACACTATTTCCTTGTTCATTTACCAAGGGCAATGGATGGATTTGCTGACCCTTCAGCCTTCTCAGTCCGTCCCAAACTTTAGCCTCTTGTGTGTGTGAATTAATGCCAGAGAGAAACCTCTCCCAGCTTGCCCTCCTAGCTTGCCTTCGCGTCCTCCTTCCCTGCGATTTAATTTGTTTGAATGAAACAAGGTTTTCTGCATTAGGATACCGACGGAGAATGCCCCATGCTTTATTTTGTTTCTTGCGTGCCTGTCTACAGTCATCATTCCACCAAGGGACTCGTCTTTTGCATGAGTTACCATTTGTCTGTGGGATGGATTTTTCTGCTGCGTTGAGTATAAAAGCGGTAAAATATCCTACTGCGTCGTCTATGCTAAAATCGGTAATAAAATCTTGTGATAAATGACTTGCTTCTTTAAAATGCTCCCAGTCAGCAGATGCTAATTTCCATCGCGGAATATGAGGAGGGATGTCATGCTGTGCTATTAAATTTAAGGTTACCGGGAAGTGGTCGCTTCCAAGAGGATTTTTAATGACATTCCATTCCAAGTCAGGCAGAAGAGACGCAGAGCCAATTGCTAGATCTATGGATGAGTAGGAGTTGTGTTGGAAGTTGTAATAGGTGGGCTCCTTCTTATTAAACAGGCATGCATCAGAGGTCAAAAGAAAATTTCAATCAGTCGTCCCCTCGTGTCACAACGGGAGCTTCCCCACATCGTGTTGTGAGCGTTAAAAATCGCCCACGAGAATGTAAGGCTCGGGAAGCTGGTCAATGAGGTTATAAAAGTCTGTTTTTTCGAGATGATGATTGGGGGGTATATAAATGGAACACACAGTTACCAGTCTGTTAAATAGAATGACCGAACTGACACCACGGCCGCCTACCTGGGAAGCATCGGACTCTCGGTTTCGACGGGGAAGACGGTGGCCCTCCTCGTCCACCCGAGAGCAGCGGCACGGCGCTCAGCTCCCCGGCTGCAGCTGGAAGGCGTGCGCATCCCATGGAGTACGACTGTGACGTACCTTGGGCTGCGCATCGACCACCGGCTAACCTGGCGACCGGCAGTCGGGGCCATGCAGACCCAGACCATCAGGGTCCGCAAGGCCGTGTCGCAGCTCCTTGCTCATGGAGAAGACTGTTCGGTGAAGTGGGCCCTGCGGCTCTACGAGGCGGCGGCCACATCACGCCTGCGGTACGCCCTCCCACTGGTGGCGCTGCCGCCACGCCGCCTCGAAAAGTTGGAGCTGCAGCACCGGGCGGCCATCCGACTCTGCCTGGGCGTCCCCCGGAGCTCCCAGGTTGCCGCTACCCTTGCGGAGGCTGGAGCATGGCCCCTGTCGCTCCTCTTCCTGCAGCAGGGGCTGAGGCACGTCGACCGCCTCCACCATGCTCCTGATGGCAGAGGCCTGCTGCGTCGCCTCCAGTCCCGGCCTTCCTCAAGGATGGGTCAGCTGTGCCGCCTCTACGAGGAGGTGGTTGGCAACCCACCGCCGAATGCGGTACAGCTGCCCCCACCGCAGAGGCCTCCTGTCCCCATCGCCACGGAGCTGCCCGGGATTTCGAAGAGGCGCTCGCCCGCTTGCGCCCTGCAGCAGACGGCCGCCTGCCTCCTGGACGAGACCCTCGGAGACCACCTCCTGGTGTACGTCGACGGTTCGGTGGTACCGGACACCGGCTCTGCCACGGCGGCCTGCACGGCACCAGCCCTGCAGAAGAGCAGGCAGTGTCGACTGCCCAGACACGCCAGCTCGACTGCAGCGGAGGTGGCAGGCCTCCACCTGGCCGTCGACCTACTCTCCGAGGAGCTTCCTGGGGTACCAGCGGCCATCCTCTGCGACTCCAAGGCAGCCCTCCTCGGCCTGCAGTGGCCAGAAAGCGCCAGCCTTGGAGTCGCACTGCTGTCTACCCGGCTGACAGCGCTGCATGACGCAGGCCACCCGGTGTCCCTGCACTGCATCCCCGCCCACGTAGGGATCCCGGGCAACGAGGCAGCCGACACCCTGGCGAAGGACGCCCACCACACCACTGTGCCCCTCAGTCGGGCCGTGACGGAGGGCGACTTCACTGGACTGAGGCTGCGGCGACACTTGGCGACCCACCACCCAGACAAACGGGTGGCACTGGGATGCCCCCCACGACCACTCCCCCAGCGAGGCCTGGCTCGCAGGGAGACCTCGCTCCTTCTCCGGCTCCGCATCGGCTGCAGCTGGACGGCAGCACGCAGCTACCGACTGGGACGAGCGACGTCCCCGGCCTGCAGCTCCTGCGGGGAGCCGGAGACGATCGAACATCTCCTGCTGGCCTGACCGGCGTACCTCCAGCAGCGGGGCCCACTCCTGCAGGAGTTCCGCCGCCTGGGCCTCCCCTCTGGCAAGGAGGAAGATCTCCTCTTCCCCGGCCGACACCACCTTTCTGCACTTCGAGGCGTCGTGGAGTTCCTTGACTCGTCAGGGCTCTCCGCACGCCTCTAAGGACATTTCTACAAGCGGGAAGGCCTCACGGCCTCCCACCCCACCCCGGGCCTGACCGGCCTGGCACAACACCCCTGCAGACTCTGCAGCACACCAAGGCCTTCCATCTCGGCCTGATACGTGCCGCCTATGCCTGCCGGTTTTGCTTCGCCCAGCCATGGCGACTCCACTCTATCCCTTCTTTCGCTCCCACTTACCCCTCCCCGTTGGCGCTGAGCCGTGCTCCCTCAAGGGCTGCAGAAGATAGCGCCAACCTTTCCCTTTCCCTCAAGAACCACTTATCATCCCCCATTGGCCAATCCATGTCACCTGGAAGCACGCGTTCGCTTTTGTATATTTTTTTTTTCTTTCCAGCGCGCTCCAACTGCCATTCTCGGGCCTGTGCGACGAAAGTGCTGTGCGCACAAACGGATCAAACGTGTTATGCCACGTACACACTAGCGGAAAAACGCGCGCGGCGCGCCGCCGGCGGCAAGACGCGCGCCGCGAAAGAAGCCGCGATACGGGTTTTTGTTGCCGCGGCAGGGATCGCTCCTGGGCCGATTTTTTGCGGTTTGCCGCGTGCCGCGGATGAAGGCGACCAATGAGAGCGGCCCGCTTCCGTGACGTGCGCGCGGGAAACTTGTGCCATGCGGACCCTCCCGACCGCTTGTTTCTCGTTTCGCACTATCATCTGCACGCGTGAGCTCCCGGATAGTTCGAGAAAGGGAGAGGAGTCTAGTTTGTCACGTGATTGCCGCAGCGGCGCGCCGCCGGTTGGTGTGGCCGCCCTGCCGCTGCTGCGTTTTGCCGCTACTGTGTACGTGCCATTAGGGACAAGAACTTCGTTGTGATAGCATGCTGCTGCGCCTTAAGTTGCCGCAACCGACAAGGCGAGGGCAAAAGGCCTTTTTTGTTTACCATCCGGCGTGCGTAACGCTTGCTGCACACTTGATATTTGCGCCGTGTCGCATCGTCGCGTTGCTACTTCCAAAACGGCATTATTAACACCAGTTACTGACTAACGAAGCAAAATCGCGCATTAAAAACTTCTCCGCAGGGCGCGATCGAAGTTTTCCTCGGATTTCCTCTGGTAGCGCGTTAGCTATCGTCTGCCACGGCAGGCCCGACGCAGGCGGCGCCACTGTCGATATCGCGCCTCGATCGCGCTGGTCGCGCCGAGCGCGATAGTGGAACGGAGGAGAAGGGAAGTGGATGGCGCTACTTTTTATATATAGGGGCTTTATGCTGGGCACGCCGGCTACGCCGTGCCTAGAGTGTACTAGAACATTGTCTAGTACACTGTAGCCGTGACGCCAGACTGTATGGTGCACTTTTCAGCGGCCTTGCTTAACCGCGACGCGCGTGGCCGCGCGCGCGCGTTATGCCGGACTATATCTTGGCCTCAAATACTTTTTGCTTGCGAAAGCCAAGTCGACGGTGGCGCACCTAGAAAGTCCAGGCTAAAGCTTACAGGCCGGGCGCGCGCCGCCGCCGCCGGCGACTGCGGCTGCGCAGAGGACTTTCAACATGGCTCTGAGGCGGAAAAAAAGAAAATATAAAGAAGTAGTGATTTTATTGAAGAACAAAGTGACGCTTATTTCTGCTGCCCAATAGGGAGCACGGCGCAGCGTCAGGGGAAGGGGAAAAAGGAGATAAAGATGTTGAAGTGAAAAGCGCGCGCTATCATCGTCCTATCGGAGATACAGGAGAGAGAGAAGCGGCGTTTATCAAAGGATGGCGGTACTTTTCTTATATAAGGACTTTAAACCGGCGGCTTCCAACGCGCCCCGACGGGCCCGGCGCTGAATTGGCTCCTGACCCATCCGCGCGTTGGTCGCGCCGACTGCGCTGATCCACAATGCATTTGGGGCGAAGAAATAATGGCGCCCACGCCGCTTCGCCCTTGCTTCGCCGACGCTCACAAACAGCCGTTCGGCGTTTCGGCTGGCGCAGCGCGGAGTAGCGTGACTGGCCGCAAGCGGCGCTGGCCCGCGCGCCGATAACGTCGGACTATAAACGGGTCTTTAATGTTTTTGTAGCGACAGCTACAGTGCGCCAGGTTTTCGTCTGGCCGGAGAGTAGATGGCGGTACTTAAAGCCCGGCTGCGCCGGTGCGCTCGACTATAGAGGGGGTCGTTGTCGCCAACGTGGCGTAGCGTGCACGTTACGCCGGACTATAAACGGCCTTTGAGACTGTGCTCATGGCTCAGAAAGAATGCTCGGTGAAGAGGAATGTGCTCACGATATGCTGGATAAAAATACTTTTTACGCTGGACTACTATTTGAGGGCCCTGGACAAGAACATAGAGAACAGTAAGAATGTCGCCACGCCTATCCCATGTCGGAGCATTATTCCAGTAAGTAGGTAAGAGTATGTTCCATAGGTATGTCCTATTTTAACCTGTAAAGCAGCAGTTCCTTGTGTCTTGTTTTCTCGGATATTCATTTCCCTATTCTTCGTTTGATCATATGTGGCTTGTTTGACACTTCAGTATCCCACTACCTTTGCTAAGATTTCCGCAACTCATGGTGCAAGAAAGGCCTTTGGTCTGCGGGAGCGATAGCTATGTTTATGTCTGTGTATTCAAAAACTACTGACGTGGCACTTTCGTCTCCAGCTACATTATATTTTATGCCTCTATGGCCAGGTACCCAGCCTATGATCATTTGGTTGCCCATGTAAGCTGAGCATAATAAGCTGTACAGTTCTTTAAAAACTGAATTCTTGTGTTTTCGTAGGGTTATTGAGCTCCAAAGATGATCAATGAGTCTGTGAACACAACTGTTTTCCTAACATTCATTAGCTTTATGTGTTCAGCTGCCGAGATTATCATGATCATATATGGTGTTTTATGGCGCAAGGGCCAGTCATGGCCAAAGAGCGCCAAGCAAGGGTAACGATGATGTACACAATGATAGAAATAATGACAAAGGGTAACGTGGCTGACTGTGACGATATAACGCCGCTGTATAGGGGCCTGAAACCAGTAGCGAGGTATAAGCGTAATAAAATAATGAGGATGACTTGTGAGGAGTGCTATGAACCAAAATACATATATACTCTGAAAGAGTCCAATACTAAATTCAAGTAGCACTACTGCCTCACCGAGGTTCTTAAGTGCAAGAGCCTGGGGGCACGTGCGCTCCAACGCGATACTATCGCAGCAGGAAGCTCTGACGAGAGGCCGTGCTACAAAATTTGTGGGCCTGTAAAGCGCGAACATCATGTAAAAATGCAAAACTGATTTTATGTGAAAAACTGGGTCGGCACCAAGGAACATTCCCCTGTGAAAAGGAATGTGCTGTTGGTAGGCTAGAGCGAAGTGTATTTTCTTTTTAGATTTCAGTTCCGGGCATTCCAGCAAGACGTAGAGGACGGTCAGTGCCTCGCCACATCTACAGCAGGAGGATCGCTACCGTTCAACAGATAAGAGTGTGTGCCATGTGTGTGCCATCCTAAGGCGGCAGAAAATGACCTCAGTTTGCCGTATTTTTGTTGTTGGTGCGAAATTTCCTAAGCGCGGCTACATTAAATGAAGTTTATTGGAAGTTTCAGTGTCCCACATCTGTATTCTAAGTTTGTCGCTCAACAATGGCAGCTGAAATACCTTTGGTGTAGTTGTCAGCTTTTGTTGCAATGGATGTGGCAATTTCAAGCATGTTGCCCTCGATGACTATGTGTCCAGCACCCAACATAATATGATGTGCTGATTAGACGTATATACTTTGGGCAGGAGTGAATCCTGTACTCAGTGAGCACAGGATTTTTGTGGTTCCTCCGTGACGTCAGAGATTTTACGACAGATAGAGAGTCTGAATATAATGGCTTTTTTAGCTTTGTTTCCTTGATTTGTTTAACAGCAGACAGTATTGCGTAAGCCTCTGCGGTGAAAATACTTGTTTCCGGGTGCAGGACGTTGGATTCCGAATATTATGGGCCGACGGCTGCGTACGAAACGCCGGCGGGTGACTTTGAAGCGTCAGTGTAAAATTCTGCGGATGAGTACTTCGACTGGAGTTCTAGGAAATTCATTCTAATATGTGCCTCTGAAGCCTGTTTTGTCACCTATGCGAACAATGTATCGCATTCTATGAGCTGCCACTACCACGGCGGCAATGGCTACGCTGGGACCATCAGGTCATGCTCAAGAATCTGAACTCCCGTTTCCTCTGAATGGTTTCTTACGCGCAGAGAAAATGGTTCTGTAGCTGCAGGTCGATGAACAAGCGGCGTTGCAGCTGTCACGTCGTTTATGGTTACGTAGAGGGATGGTCGCGGTTAGCGTTAACTTCCAGAAAGTAAATGAAACTGGAGTACTACCCCTGAAGATGAAGCGACCACACGGTCCTGAAGGCACGGTCGCCAGGCGGAAACCTAGATGATGGATAGGGTCCAGCATCTTTGGGCACTTGGAGTGGCAGACTGGTACAGCACAGCCCTGTACTCTAGGCATGTACGTATAGGGCTTTTGTACATGTTCATAAGGCATTTCCTGCAACTGCCTCATGTTGTATGTGACAAGATTTTCACTATATTCATTGTTTTAAGGCATTTGTGCTTAAGGTTTTTAGGCGTGGAATTTCAAAGTTAGTTTTTGTCAAGAATAATTGTCAAGAATTTTGTCAAAACTTTTTGGATCATTGTTCATAATTCAAAAGGCACAAATAAAACTCCTTTAGAGGTATCGTGCCCGGGGGATTGGTGCTGTGTTTTTGATCAATGCAAATATATCGCCTTGCGTCTTATATATGTAGCCTACTCCTAACCCTCTCAGTCGACGTTGGAATGAAACCCGGACCTTACACAGATTCAACACTTTCTAAGGTTTTAGAGACTGTTCAACGGATTGAAGCCGGTCAGAACAACATTTCGAAAGACTTAGAAGCGCTTGAGCACTAGCAAGCTTCCGTTGACGCGGACCTTAAACAGCTCTCGGCCAGATTGCACGCCATTGAAATCGACGCCGCTGCCTTAAACACGAACCCCGTTGCTGTATCGTTCGAATCAGCAGATAATGCGCATAACTTTTCTCGCACACTGAAATCTATCGAACAACGATGTGATGATGCCAAAAACTAACTACACCGTTCAAATTTGTTACTTTTTTGGTATTCCCGATACCCTGTCACAATCTCGGTTTACGTCTGACGGTAATGTAATTGATTTATGCTCGAAATACCTGGACATCTCGTTAGTGTCATCTCAAATCGACCGAGCGCACCGCCTGGGTCGATACCACGACCAAACTACAGGCCTATCATCGTCAAGTTTGCATTTTCAAAGATAAACAGCGCGTAATGCAAAAGGGTTTCAAGCTAAAAGATAGCCCATACGCCATACGCGAGGATTTCTCCCTGCAAACACGTGTCGCCAGAAAAAAGCTACTGGACGTTGCAAGATCAAAAAATGCCACATGCATGCAAGCTCACGGTTGACCATATACGAATGAACAATTCAGTATATATGTACGATACCGCATTTGAAGCACTATGGGAATTACTCCGGCAGCTAGCTCGCCCTTATGAGAAAATTGAGCGTCTTTCGATATAGAGGCTGATGTCTTTATGCAACAGAATCATTAGAGTGGCTAACGCCTGTCCAATGCGCTTTCTGATGTATACCTAATGTGAGCCTATTGCAATTTGGCCACCGTATTTCTATAGAGCATCTGATGCATGAGTTTCTGATGTTTGTTTCCTAATGACATGCAATTGAACATTAACATTAGGTTGACATTAAAAGCCGCAATGCAGACTTCTGCATTGCTAGTCATGCAAGCAAATGTTTCCAGCACACAGGTCAATAGATATTTTTGTTGTTCATTGCTATTCTATCAGTGCATTAGTAACCATTTTGAATGCCTGCACACTTGGCTTTCTATTCACTAAAATAATGACATTCCTCGAGTTGCATGGCACAAACCATCAACATGAAAGTATGGGCACTACAAAGAATTGTAATGTAAACTCGACCATTTCTGGCAATGAGTGGCTAGCCATCGTTCTATATATGTGAGTCTACCCATGCTCGCCAATCTTGGATGCCTAGCGACGCAGGCATTTGGATACAAATGCTGCATTGTTGAGCTAGCTATAGGTAATAAATGAGGAGATGTATATATAGCTGGGCTGGTTCATATTTATTCAAGAATGTGCTGACATAGTAAAAATTACAAACATGACCAGATAGCACATCATTACAGGACCACCTGCTTTCAGAGCTACTTAATCTCCCTGCTTAGCCTGGAGGACAGGCTGCTTTTGAGCAGCACAGTTGTCGTGAACTTGGTGCAGGTGTAACCTGCGAGAAACAAGATAAAATTTAGCATAGCATTACAGCACACTAGCCGAACAATACTAACTTTCTATATCGTTTGGTGGAACATGTGAACGAACAGATCCAATATACACCCTAGAGCTCTGCACGGGCCCGGGCCGGGCCGGGCCGTCCGAAGCGTTTTTTTGGCGGGCTCGGGCCGGGCCCGGGCTTAAAGCCACGGGCCCGGGCCGGGCTCGGGCTTGAAGCCCCGGGCCCGGGCCGGACTCGGGCTTGAAGCCACGGGCCCGGGCCAGACTCGGGCCCGCTCATTAAAGGACTTAAGTAGGCCTTCGAGCACACGCAACCATAAGTTATGCATTGCATGTTTCAATGCATTCTATGCCAAGCTGAAGTCACACGTGAAAAATGACTGTCATCATCATCATCAGCCTATATTTATGTCCACTGCAGGACGAAGGCCTCTCCCTGCGATCTCCCACTAACCCTGTCTTGTAATAGGTGATTCCAATTTGCGCCTGCGAATTTTCTAACTTCATCACCCCACCTAGTTTTCTGCCATCCTAGACTGCGCTTCCCTTCTCTTCGTATCCATTCTGTAGCTCCAATGGTCCATCGGTTATCCATCCTACGTATTACATGGCCTGCCCAGCTTCATTTTTTCCGCTTAATGTCAACTAGAATATCGGTTATCCCTGTTCTCTGATCCACACCGCTCTCTTGACTGTATATATTATCGAAGAAAATAGTAAAACAGATGATGTTCTCATTTTAACAGCCGAGCTGTTTCAGCCGGGCGCAATGTGTCTGCTGAATCCAAAAAGAGTGTGATGATGATGATGATTGTTGGAGTTTTTTGGCGCAAGAGCCAGATGTGGCCAAAGAGCGCCAAGGTGATGATAATGACTTGTCAGTGGTACATGAATGGTGAATTATAAGGTGTTGATAAAACAGATGTGGCATGGCTGTAAAGAGGCCTAAAATAGTCGCTGTAAAATGCGTAAAATCTATAGGTACTAAGAATATGGCAATGACTAATGAAGTGTGCTATGGATACGAGGGATGCATTGTGAAAGATTGATGATATACTTAAATATGTCAGAGGCTAAAATTTTCAAAAACACTAATGCCTTAACAGAGCCCCTGAGATGTAAGGGCCTGAAGGCATGTGCTATACTGAGCTATTATCACAGTGGCATCCCCTGGAGAGAGGATGCGCTACGTATTTATTGGGCTTATAACATGCAAGACAACATCATTCAAAAAAGCGAGGACTGCTTTGGTGACGAAAAGCGGTTCTTTACCAAGAAACATAGCGGGATGGAGAGGGATAGAACAGCGGTATGCCAGAGGAAAATGTTTCTTCCTCTCTCTCTCGGCTTCCCTACACTCCAGGAGGACGTGAAGAACGGTGAGCCGCTCGCCACATCTACCATAGGTTGGAGGATCATTACCATTCAATAGAAAATTGTGGGTACCATATGTGTGTCCTATTCTGAGGCGACAGAATAGGACATCAATTCGCCGTGTTTTTGATGCAGAGGGCCAGAAACCTAATTGTGGCTTAATCAAGTGAAGCTTATTATTTGTTTGCGCATCCCACAAGCGTTGCCAGTGGCTTCGCAGTTTCTTGCGCAAGAAAGGTTTCAAATCTGTTACAGGGACAGCAGCGGTAGGATTAATAGCGTGCGATGTTATTGATGTGGCCATTTGGTCGGCAAGAACATTACCCTCGATGTCTCTATGCCCAGGCACCCAGCATATTATGATTTGTTGTTTAGATGCATAAACAGAGCAGATCAGTGAGTAGAGATTGATAATTACAGGGTGTTGATGTTTTTGCGGCATCCTTAACGCTTTAACAACGCTTAAAGAGTCGGTAAATATTACAGCCTTTTGGAGTTTCAGTCTATCAATGTGTTTCACCGCCGATAGTACTGCATAGGCTTCGGCCGTAAAGATACTTGCTTGGGGATAAAGTACATCGGATTCCGAGAAGGACGGACCAACTGCCGCATAGGAAACGCCAGCATGTGACTTTGATGCATCGATCTGTGTAAAATTCAGAGCAAGAGTACATCGACTTTAGTTCTAAAAAGTGCATTTGAATGTGTGCAACTGGCGCGTGTTTTGTGACTTCAATAAACGATGTGTCACATTCAACCAGCAGTCACTGCCACGGCGGTAGCAGCTTCGCTGGAGGCATTAGGCAATGTTCAAGTAGTGAAGCACCCATTTCTTCACTGAGCTTTCTCACGCGTATTGAAAAGGGCTGCTTCGCTGTTGGTCGATTATTAAATAGTGTGGCACATGTGGTATCGTTTATGGCAAAATAGGTAGGATGTGTACGGTTTGAACTTATTTTAAGGAAATATGTAAAGCTGGCATAAGTCCTCTGAAGGTGGAGCGACCACACGTTTGCTTCCACATAAAGGCTTTGTACGGGGCTTGTCCTGAAGGCTCCAGTCGCGAGGCGGATTCCTAAATGGTGAACAGGATCCAACATTTTTAAAGCACTGGGTGCAGCAGACTGATAGACTATCGCGCCGCAGTCAAGTCGTGAGCCGACAAGGCACCTATACAAGTTTAAAATGCATTTCCTGTCACTGCCCCATGTTGTACGCGACAGCAGCTTCAATAAGTTCATTGTTTTCAGGCACTTAACCTTCAAGTATTTGATGTGCGGAACGAATGTGAGTTTCGAGTCCAATATGATGCCGAGAAACCTGTGCTCTTTGCTTACAGGTAGTGTGGTACCAGACAGCTCAATAGCAGGGTCTGGTACTATTCCTCTCTTGTTAGTGAAAAGGACGCATGTGCTTTTCTGTGGGCTCAACCTAAAACCGTGTTCATCAGCCCATTTAGCCACTTTATTTAAGCCATGCTGGACATGTCGTTCGCAGACAGCAAAGTTGCACGATTTAAAACCAATCTGGACATCATCTACATATACAGAGTAGAACATCGTTCGTTGAATAGCCGTGCGTAGAGAATTCATTTTCACAATAAACAGTGTACAGCTAAGCACGCCGCCTTGCGGGACACCAGTTTCCTGGGTGAAAGACCTAGACAAGGCCTGGCCCACTCTTACACGAAAGGTACGGTTAGAAAGGTAACTTTGGATAGTACTCAACATGTTGCCGCGGACACCCATAGCGGAAAGGTCTCGGATAATACCGAAGCGCCATGTGGTGTCATACGCTTTCTCTAAATCAAGAAATACGGAGAGAAAAAACTGTTTGTGTATAAAGGCATCCCTTATGATTGCCTCGATGCGGACAAGGTGGTCTGTAGTCGACCTACCTTCTCGGAAGCCACATTGGTAAGGATATAGTATTCCGTTGCTTTCTAGGACACAGATTAGGCGCCGGTTAATCATCTTTTCGAAGAGCTTGCACAGACAGCTTGTCAAAGCAATGGGTCTGTAGCTACTAGGTAAGGACGTATCCTTGCCCTGTTTAAGTATGGGGATTGCTATAGCTTCTTTCCAAGAAGATGGAATGGAACCAGCAGCCCACATGACATTAAAAAGAGAGAGGAGTGTTTTTTTGTGTTTCAGGGTGTAGGTGCTTGATCATTTCATACATGATACGGTCAGCACCTGGTGCCGAGCTGTTGCAACAAGCAAGAGAAGCTTTAAGTTCATATAAACTGAACGGGAAGTTGTAAAGTTCATTTCGGGCACATTTCCGATCGAGGGGCTGTCGCTCTGCGCGCTCTTTGAACCTAAGGAATGTTTGTGTGTAATGAGATGCAGTGGAGACATATTCAAAGTATTCGCCCAGACAATCTGCCTGATCCTCCAGGCAATCTCCTTGGATATTCACTAAGGGCGGTGGGGTCGTCTCAGGGCCCTTTAATTTATTAACCCTATTCCATACTTTTGCCTCATCTGTGTAAGAGTTTATACCAGAAATGTACCTTTCCCAACTCTCTCTCTTTGCACGTCTACGTGTCCTACTGCCTTGCGATTTAACCTGTCTAAAATTAATAAGGTTTTCGCAATCCCCATGCTTTGTTTTGATTTTTGCGCGCTTTACTACATTCTAACGTCGTCTACGTTAAGAGCAACAATGTCATCACGGCCTAGGTGTGTCAGCTCTCGGAACAGTTCCCAGTTGGCCGAGTCTACGCTCCATCGAGGTGATCGTGGCAAGCATCCATCTCGTTTCGTTGAGTTTAACATAATTGGGAAGTGGTCGCTTCCATAGGGGTTCTTGAGGACGGACATACTCCAGGTATGACATTAGTGTGCTCGACACTATGCTTAAGTCTATGGACGAGTATGTGTTGTGTGTAATGCTGTAGTATGTAGGTTCTTTCTTGTTCAATAAACATTCACCTCGCCGCCCTCGCGCATCGCAACGAGAGTCGCCCCACAGGGGGCTATGAGCATTAAGACCACCTACGACTATGTATGGCGGAGGAAGTTCATCGATGAAGCTCTGAAATTCTGTTCTGGAAAGCTGATAGGAAGGGGGAATGTAGATGGAGCTAATTGTAACTAGTTTACCAAACAACACTGCTCGGACAGCAACTGCCTCAAGGGACGTTCGGAGGCTTAATTGCTGACATGCAACGCCCTTATCGACCATTACGGCCACACCCCCAGACGAGGCGAGAGCGTCGTCGCGGTCTTTGCGGAAAGTGACATATTGCCTTAAAAAAGTTCGTCTGTGTTAATTTTAGGTGTGTTTCTTGTACACACATCACCTTTGGACTGAATTTGCGGAGGAGTTCTTTAACATCGTCAAGATTACGTAGAAGTCCTCTCACGTTCCATTGTAATACTTGGGTATCCATAATGGAAAAGAAGTTAGTGATGTGTGTACAGAAAGATAGAAGTTAGTTCACGAGACCTTTCCAGGCCCCGTGATGCGTGGTTTTCCTTTCTTCCCGGTGCGCTCCAGGGAGCTGCACCGTTCTTTGGGCGTCTGAGACGCCGGTGGTCTGCTTGTGTCCATCACCTCGTCTGAGGCGGTGGATAGTGCCCGCTCAGCGGGGACGTTCGCGGGGGTTTCAGGCCGAACTGCACGGGCAGTGGCCCTGGGTCCAGCAGGCCCGCGGGTCTGCTGGCCCTCGTTGGCCGGGGGCTGAACAGCGCTGGCTGCTACAGCCGTGGAGGCTGATGGCATGACCGCCGTCACACTCCGTGTGACTCGGGCGGCCGCTGAAAGATGTGGCACTTCCCCCCGGCGCACCGCATCAGAGTAGGACGGATTAGATTGATTGAAGGCAGAAAAACGCTTGCGCGCTTCTGGGAAGAAGATGTTTAGTTTCACTTTGGATGCACATTTTGCGCAGGTAGATCGCCCTCGGCAACTTTGCGACCCATGCCCAAAACGCTGACACTTGAAGCATCGGCGCGGATTTGGGATGTACGGTCTTACACGCAGTTTACAGTATCCGGTTTCAATTGACTCAGGGAGGTTGCTTGTACCAAAGGTAATGATAACATGTTTGGTTGGGATTTCCTTATTGTCACGCCTTATCTTGATTCTTTGGACCTTAACCACGTTTTGTTCTTGCCATCCTTCCAACAACTCACTCTCACTAAGTTCAAGCAGGTCGTCATCAGAGATGACGCCGCGCACAGTGTTCATTGACCTGTGTGGGCCCACGGAGACAGGAATGTCCCCAAACGCCACGAGTTTTGACAGCTTGTTGTACTGGAGATTGTCACGGACTTCTAGAAGAAGGTCTCCACTTCCCATCTTAGTTACTTTGTAACCTGAGCCGATTGCTTCTGTAAGAGATATTGCGACCACAAATGGGGATATCGTATGGACACTCTTTGTTTCATTTTGGCTGTGTATCACATGGTACTTGGGGAATGTTTCTGTTGGTTTCATGCGGAAGTTGAACGTTTCATCGGTGCGCCCCCTTTTCAGGGAGCGATCAGGTAGTGCGGGAAAAGCATTTGCCATGTAAAAATGGAAAATTCGGCGGCGATGGTAGCCACCCACCACCGAGCCCAACAAGGGGACGCTACAAAGTTAGAATACTTGCAGACGCCAGCCATGCATCGCCGCTATAACCTAATATAAAATACCCAAGGTTGGATAAGTACACCAGGTTAACCCTTGCCGCCCAGAAATTCGGAAATGAGAAGTGACAAGAAGACAGGACAGTTGGGAAAGTGAGAGAGAAAGACAAAAGATTGAAGAGGGGGACAGGAAAAGGCGACTGCCGATTTCCTCCAGGTGGGTCAGTCTGGAGGTGCCGTCTATGTGAAGCAGAGGCCAAAGAGGTGTGTTGCCTCCGCCGGGGGGGGCCTTAAAGGTCCAAACACCCGGCATCGGCTCAACCCCCAGGATCCCCCTTTCACCAGACACGGCTAAGCCGCGCAAGCTACACGCGGGAGGGTCCAACTCTCGTGTGCTCGGGTACGTGGTGACGCAACTCACCAAACGCCTGCTTGCGCAGACGCCCCTGCGGGGCAAAAAAAGTGTGCCGATCCTGGTAGCAGTGTAGAAAGGGTCCAAGCGCAATGGCACATACACCTGCGAACTAGCGAACCTGAGCCTGGATAAGTCTAGCTAAGAATGGTGGGGACTACTTAAACTTAGTCAGTCATCGATAGGCAATTGATAGCCAATCATTAGCTAGTCTATAATTGATCAATAACCAATAAATTCCGGAAACTTCTGTAGGTGACTTCGTAGTGCTTAGCCTAGCCCAAATACGTGGCCAATATCTTGCGATAGGAAATCGAAAGCCAGTAAATAGCTCATCGATAATCAATCAATTATAAATAAATTACGGGGAATGCTGGGGATGACTTGGTAGTACTTAGCCTAGCCCAAAAGCCAGGACTAGTTAGGTGCCCATCAGGTCCGCTGTCTCTTTAGCATTGCGCCGGCAGTGCTACGCTATTTTTATTTTCCACAAAAACAAACATTGTTTCCGCGTAAGGAAAAATAAATTATACAAAGAACCACTGCTCAAACCATTTCCATGTTACCGCTTTTGCGATTGCACTATTACCAGTGTCGATACTATTGCATTATTTTAGCGCTAAGGCCAGTTAATTTTGTGCTTCAATGCATAAAACAGCGTTTTCCTCAAAAAAGTTAACTGGAACGCCCATTCATTTCGTCGGATACTTTGAAAATTAATATCTCGAAACTGGTTCAGTCCTGAGAATTCATTCCAAGTGGATACGCCTTGCGAACGCAGCGGCTATAATTCGTAGATTGAAAGATGTGCCGTAAAATGAATAATTAAGAAGTTAATTAGCGTAATTATGTTAAATATTCAATTACGCGTTTTGACCATTCATTAGGCCAGCCGCGTCAGAATTAGCTTGGAACTACATAAAACAATTATCCTCCTTAGAGCGTCGTCACATTAATGCGAACACAAGAAATCCTGAGATACGGTCAATTCCATACTTCAGGACACTCTATAAGCATCAGTCGTTAATACATAACCTACCATTCACTTTGAACAAATACAAAAATGTCGATAATTTCAGTAAGAAATAACTCAGCCCATACGTTGGTAGCTTGTAATATATCTGATGTGATTATTATTCTGCCTTCGTGTATGGCTCTGAGTATATAATGTACATCCTGTTTCGTTTTATTAGCAAATGTTAATCTGGTAAAATTCAGTCTCATGCTATGTTGTATAGCTGGTGTTGCCTTGTTTTGTATAGCTAGTATTGCTATTGTATACTTTACATAGGCTGATGATGATGATGATGATTGCTATTGTAGTGTGGTTTAAAATGCATTCTGTTAAAACTTTTCCTAATTCTCTTAACTCGCCGTGACGGAAATATTCTGTTTTTCCGTTCATAGCTATTTCGTCCGCGAGGAATTCCAGCGACAGCTGGAAATATATGTGAATTATTGTACATGTGCGGACACTGTTTGCTGACGTATATTGCCTTGCGTGGTGTTTCGGGTCACGTCAAGATAAGTATGTAGCTTTCAGTCCAAAATGACCGTCAGGCATGTAAATTGGAGAATAAATTGATTTGATTGATTTCGTCGGACACTTTGAAAATTATTATCTCGAAACTGGTTCAGTCCTGATAATTCGTTCCAAGTGGATACGCTTGCGAACTCAGCGGCTATAATTCGTAGATTGAAAAATGTGCCGTAAAATAATTCATCAAAAAGTTAATTAGCGTAATTATGTTAATTCTTCAATTAGGCGTTCTGTTTTCTCTTGGAAGTAATGACCGCCTCATCGAGTAGTTTAGATCAAGGATTATTATATAATTGTGCAATCTGCAACAGGCAATTTTTAAAAATTTGGTTCAGCTAAAATGAAACACCCTGTATATTTGCATACTAAATGACATCATAGAACCATATCGTACAAATCAAGGTAAGTGCATGGGCACCAGCGGAAAAATAGCAGCACAGGCAATGTGCCGGATTACTGATGTTCCCGTGGGAGAAACAAAGATTTCGGCCTTTTATTGCTTATATACTGCAGCTGATTAAACCTCGAGAACGTGAGGCTGAAAGATATGTAAGTAAAAAAATATTTTTTTTCTCTTACAGGCCGGGCCTGGTCACGCACACGCGGGCCCTAGCTAAGCTTAGTAATGAACGCCCGGGCCCGGTCCGGGCCCAGGCTCAATAGCACGGGCCCGGGTTGGGCCCGGGCTTGGAACCACGGGCCCGGGCCGGACCCGGGCGGGCTCGGGCCTTGTAAAGCGGGCCTGGGGCGGGCTCGGGCCGAAAAATCCGGCCCGTGATTACACCCTACAGCAGCTTAGGCGAAGGGCGTATATTGGACAAACGGGGCGATGCTTCAACGATCGTGCAAGAGAGCACCGGTTGGGGGTCAGCAGCAACCCCGGCGGGTACTGCAGGTGCTAGGGTTGTGCGCCACAACTGGACCAAACGACCTTTCTAAGGAAAGCAAGAAACCGCACTGAAATGGAAATAATCGAGGCGTTGTTAATAAATAGAGCAGGCAGTCAGTGTGTTAGCACGCAGTCAATAATATTAGGTGACAAAGAATTGTCGTTCTTAATGATAGCCTGTAATGACCGCCAAGATTAGAAGATGCAGCTGTCGTGTTTTTATGCCACTTGATTTGAAACTGTAATGGATGCGTGTTCCTATGCGCTTGCCTGATAGTTCAGTTTAGGTCCCTGCGGTTACCTTTGCATTTCTCGCTACTGTGATGATCACTGCTTAACGAGCACTTGTTGGATCATTTCACGCCTGCTCGTTTATCTTTACTATAATTACTTTGCATGGTGTCATGTATAAAAAGCGTGTTTCTGTCGAATAAACAGTTGGAAGTTGGCGCCCATATATGTCATTTTTTTTCTAACTTCGTCCTCGCTGCTTAGCGCCATACTTTCTGTCCTCGAGCTCGAGTGCCGTCAAACAGCCGCCCCACCTCAGCTGTCATGGCAATCTCCCGCAGGGGCGCCTGCGTAAGCAGGCGTTTGGTGGGTTGCGACACCACGGACCCGAGCACATGGGGGTCGGACCCTCCCACGCTTAACCGTGCGTGGCTTAGCCGTGTCCGGGGAAAAGGGGATCCTGGGCGTTGAGCCAATGCTGAGTGCTTGGACCTTTATGGCCCCTCGGCAGAGGTAACACACTCCTTTGGCCTCTGCTTCACGTAGACGGCACCCCCGGACTGACCCACCCGGGGGAAATCGGTGGTCGCCTTTTCCTGTCCCTCTCCTAAATCTTTTACTTTCCTATCAACTTACCTTTCTGTCCTGTCATCTCCTTTCTTCCTAATTTTTTCTGTTTCTCCCAGGCGGCTTGGGTTAACCTGGTGCGGTATATCCAACCTTGAGTATAACGCATTGGGTTATAGCAGCGATGCACGGCTGGCGTGTGCAAGTCATTGCTTTGTTAAACTTGTAGCGTCCCCTTGTTGGGCTCCGTGGTGGGTGGCTGCCATTGCTGCCGAAGGAACTACATCTGGTATGCATAGAGCATCTTTCCCTCTGTTACCCGATCGTACCGCTGCAAAGCGCGTACGCACCGAAGTCACCTTGAACTTTTTCACTCCGCGCAAAGAATCCTTTCCACGATATCACGTTATCCACAGTGACAAACCTGATAAGCCAGTAAGAGTTATATCACCTTTCCTTGTATCTAAATCCCTGACGGACACCATTGGACCAGGCTTTAAAGCTAGCAAGATGGCAAGCGGCGACCTCCTCCTTGAGGTTCGTGACAAGCTGCAACATGAAAAACTCGCAAATCTCTCAACCTTTGCAGACATCCCAATCACAGTGACCCCACATCGTTCCCTCAACACAGTCCGAGGCGTGATCTCAGATTCTGACCTGTTAGAACTTACTGAAGCAGAACTGTTAGAAGGTTGGCAAGACCAAAATGTCATTGAGGTAAAAAGAATACAAATCAGGCGAGACAACAAAGAATTCCCCACAAAACATCTGATCATTACATTTGGCTCTAGTGTGCTACCAGAAACCCTCGAGACAGGCTATACAAAAATCCGTGTAAGACCTTACATTCCTAACCCTCGTCGATGTTTTAAGTGTCAGAAGTACGGCCACGGCTCGCAAAGCTGCCGAGGTCATCTCACGTGTGCAAAATGTGGTGACAAAGACCACACTTCCGAAAACTGTTCCGGAACACCCCACTGTGTGAACTGCGAAGGTGAGCACCCTGCATACTCCCGATCCTGTGAAACATGGAAAAAAGAAAAAGAAGTAATTACATTGAAAATCAAAGAAAACATATCGTTTCAGGAAGCGCGAAAACGTGTTTCTGTTTTTCATACCGCAAGGTATGCTGGTGCGGTGCGCAAGGGGGCAGCGTCGCAGCAGATTCCGGCATCGGCCCGTTCCACAAACAGTGTGGCTGCGGCTGTGCCACCAGCCCCCGTGGCGAAAGCAGCTGGCTCTGCTTCGCCGTCCGCGAACGAGGGCCCGTCAACCTCTGGTTTGGTGGCCCCAAAGGTCTCGTCCGACGTGTCGAGGCCTTCACGTCCAACACAGCGCTCTCAAGGGCGCGTGTCCAGCGCCTCACAGGAGGCGATGGACATAACACCTACTCAGACGGCGCAGCCAGCGCCTAAGGAGCGGCGGGATTCTCTCGACCGCTCCAAAAAAGACAAAACTCGCGTCACGGCGCCTGGAAAGGGCCCCGTGAGCTAATCTTAGTCTCCTAAACACACAGCTCAAACACTTTTGTCATCATGGAGACACAAATATTACAATGGAATGTTAGAGGACTTCTTCATAACCTCGACGACATTACAGAACTCCTACACAAACATAACCCAAAGTTGCTGTGTGTTCAGGAGACACATCTGAAACCCATAAACACAAACTTTCTCCGTCAGTACACCGTCTATCGTAAAGACCGAGACGACGCTGTCGCGTCGTCCGGTGGTGTAGCAATAGTTGCTGAGAAGTCAGTGGCTTGTCGACAGGTGGCCCTTCAGACGGCCCTTGAGGCGGTGTCAGTTCGGGCCATTCTATTTAACAGACTGGTAACTGTGTGTTCCATTTATATACCCCCCAATCATCATCTCGAAAAAACAGACTTTTATAACCTCATTGACCAGCTTCCCGAGCCTTACATTCTCGTGGGCGATTTTAACGCTCACAACACGATGTGGGGAAGCTCCCGTTGTGACACGAGGGGACGACTGATTGAAAATTTTCTTTTGACCTCTGATGCATGCCTGTTTAATAAGAAGGAGCCCACCTATTACAACTTCCAACACAACTCCTACTCATCCATAGATCTAGCAATTGGCTCTGCGTCTCTTCTGCCTGACTTGGAATGGAATGTCATTAAAAATCCTCTTGGAAGCGACCACTTCCCGGTAACCTTAAATTTAATAGCACAGCATGACATCCCTCCTCATATTCCGCGATGGGAATTAGCATCTGCTGACTGGGAGCATTTTAAAGAAGCAAGTCATTTATCACAAGATTTTATTACCGATTTTAGCATAGACGACGCAGTAGGATATTTTACCGCTTTTATACTCAACGCAGCAGAAAAATCCATCCCACAGACAAATGGTAACTCATGCAAAAGACGAGTCCCTTGGTGGAATGATGACTGTAGACAGGCACGCAAGAAACAAAATAAAGCATGGGGCATTCTCCGTCGGTATCCTAATGCAGAAAACCTTCTTTCATTCAAACAAATTAAATCGCAGGGAAGGAGGACGCGAAGGCAAGCTAGGAGGGCAAGCTGGGAGAGGTTTCTCTCTGGCATTAATTCACACACACAAGAGGCTAAAGTTTGGGACGGACTGAGAAGGCTGAAGGGTCAGCAAATCCATCCATTGCCCTTGGTAAATGAACAAGGAAATAGTGTGAAGGACCAAGCCGACGCTCTTGGTGAGCACTTTGAGTGCGTTTCTAGCTCCGTGCACTATTCGCTGCCTCTTCTAAAATACAAACAAACGGAGGAACGGAAGCCACTCAATCGTAAATGTAGCTCAAGAGAACCTTTCAACCTGCCTTTCTGCATTGCTGAGCTGAAAGCTTCCCTAAATGCATGTCAGAACTCTGCTCCGGGTCCCGACAGAGTTATGTACGACATGATTAAACACCTTCACAGAGGCACACAAATTACACTACTCGCACTCTTTAATACCATCTGGACAGCTGGGCATCTTCCATCTTCATGGAAAGAAGCCATTGTCATACCTGTGTTGAAACAAGGTAAAGATCCCACCTCAGTAACAAGCTATCGCCCGATAGCGCTAACAAGTTGCCTCTGAAAGTTGTTTGAAAAAATGATAAATCGTCGCCTTCTACATTACCTCGAATCAAACAAAATGCTTGATCCGTACCAATGCGGATTTAGAGAAGGCCGGTCAACAACCGACCACCTCGTGCGTGTTGAGGCCAATATTCGCGATGCTTTTGTCCATAAACAGTTCTTTTTATCCATTTTTCTTGATATGGAAAAGGCCTACGATACCACGTGGCGCTTTGGAATCCTCCGAGACTTGTCACAAATGGGTATCAGAGGGAACATGCTGAACGTTATTGAGAGTTACCTCTCGAAACGTACTTTCCGCGTAAAAATAGGCAACACTCTGTCGCGCTCATTTACGCAGGAAACTGGGGTCCCCCAGGGAGGCGTCCTCAGCTGTACGCTCTTTATCGTGAAGATGAACACACTCCGTTATTCACTACCCCCAGCCATTTTCTATTCTGTGTACGTAGATGACGTACAGATAGGTTTCAAATCCGGTAGCCTTGCAGTCTGCGAGAGGCAAGTCCAGCTTGGGCTAAAGAAGGTATCGAAATGGGCAGACGAAAATGGATTCAAGGTCAATCCACATAAAAGCTCCTGTGTCGTTTTTTCAAGAAAGAGAGGACTGCACCCTGATCCCACTATCGAACTGCAAGGACAGAAGATCCCCGTGAATAAAGAACATAAATTCCTAGGCGTCATACTTGATTCAAAATTAAGCTTTATCCCCCACATCCGACACCTCAAGGCCAAGTGCCTGAAAACAATGAACATACTGAAAATTCTCTCACACACCAATTGGGGCAGTGACAGAAGATGCTTATTGAATCTCTATAAAAGTCTTGTACGATCGCGTTTAGACTACGGGTCTGTGGTGTATCAATCTGCTGCACCGAGCGCCCTAAAAATTCTGGATCCTGTACATCATTTGGGCATACGCCTGGCCACGGGAGCTTTCAGAACTAGCCCGGTACCTAGTCTCTATGTTGAATCCAATGAGTGGTCACTCGAGCTGCAAAGGTCGTTGACCAGTTTCATGTATTTCCTGAAAGCACACTCTGACCTCGAACACCCGTGTAATGAAATCGTAAACAACATAACTTGTGCCACACTTTTCCGTAATCGTCCAACAATGAGAGAACCTTTCTCACTGCGCGTTAGGAACCTCAGCGAAGAAATGGCTGTCCCACTTCTCGAAAACCTTTTAATGGCTCCAGCCAAGCAAGTACCACCGTGGCTGTGGGAGCTGATAGATTGTGACACGTCTTTTGTAGAAGTAACAAAGAACGCCCCGGAAATACACATAAAGTCACACTTCCTAGAACTTCAGTCAAAACACTCATGTCCAGAATTTTACACTGACGCTTCAAAGTCGCATGCCGGCGTTTCTTATGCTGCAATCGGTCCCTCCTTTTCGGAATCGGGCTGCCTGCACCCGGAAACTAGTATTTTTACGGCAGAGGCCTACGCACTTTTGTTGGCTGCACGTCACATCAAGGAAATAAAACTAAAGAAGGGTATAATATTTACAGATTCATTAAGCGTCGTCAAAGCCCTAATTTCTCTTCAAAGAAACAGAAACCCAGTTTTCACTGAACTCTACTCAATCCTCTGCGCTTCGTACGCATCTCATCAACATGTCATAATATGCTGGGTACCTGGCCACAGAGGCATCGAGGGTAATACGCTCGCTGATCGCATGGCAACAACAGCACATACAAAACAAAGTAACTGTTCCATAGCTGTAACTGTCATGGACCTAAAGCCTTTCTTGCGCAGGAAACTGAGGGGCCATTGGCAACGTACATGGGACACAGAAACAGTAAATAAACTTTACGTCATTAAGCCAAACGTTGGCAACTGGCCACCAATAACGAAAATACGGCAAGTTGAAGTTATATTCTGCCGTCTCAGGATAGGCCACACCTATGGCACTCACTCCTACCTATTGGCCGGTGACGATCCTCCTGTTTGTAGTCAATGTGGTGAGACGCTTACGGTCCTCCACGTCTTGTTAGAGTGTAGGGGAATAGAAGTTCAAAGAAAGAAGTACTTTGCCCTGGCATACAGACGACACATTCCCCTCCACCCTGCAATGTTTATCGGCATGGAACCACTTTTTGACAATAAGTTAGTTTTAGCGTTTTTACGAGATGTAAGCACATTGCAAGTTATCAGTCCAAGGTATCGTAGCACATCCTCTCACTAGAGGATGCTGCTGCGATAGCAAATTTTTAAAGCACGTGCCTCCCAACCCTTGCTTTCAAGGGCGCACTGGTGAGGTACGAGTGCTACTGTCACTCACGCTTTTAGTACATCACCCTCGGGTAACAGAACATTTATCGTCATAGCATACGATATTAGTTATTCTCACCATTTTTATTCCTTTACATTTTACGCACTTTACAGCGACTACTTTTTAGGCCTCTCTACAGCCATGCCACATCTGTTTTTTCCACACCTTATAATTCACTATTCATACCACTGACAAGCCATTATCATCGCCTTGGCGCTCTTTGGCCACATCTGGCCCTTGCGCCAAAAAACTCCAACAATCATCATCATCATCATGCCATGGCAATGAGGGACGAAGTACCAGACTATTTTATGTCTGCAGAAGGCTCATTGCCGTGGCAGCTGAAGGTTGTCAGGCGATGCTCAAATATCCTTTAAATATGCATGCATATTATGTACCCTTAATGTTATCTTCCTTTATTCCTAACATAACACAGCACATTCGCGTGCTGTGTTTTGTGAGACTATTATATGTAATATTTTTTGTATTTTGCCGCATTTCTCCTATGTTTAGCACTGCCTTACAAGCAGATTTTTGTAGCTTATTCATTGCTGTTTCTTTATGTGTTTTAACTGTTTGCATATTTCGCCGGTTTTATACGCATGCAATCCACCGCTTATGTTACCGAGAATTGTATTTTTCATTCTTTTTTGTGAGTAATCTGATTGTTCCCCCATACAGTTCTATTTGTAACACTGTTTTTTTAAGCGCATTACTGTAAGCATTTTTGGCTCGTATGTGTTTTTTCTGTTATTCTTTTCTGTGCTGCCCTCCTTACTAAAGTACCTTGAAATAAACAGATAAAGCATTAACTTTTTTTCGTCTTTGAACTAATCCAGTGTGATTTCTGAGATGTCTCCCTGACAGCTTAATTTCAAGCCCTTCTTACATAGGATTTGTTAGCATTGTGCGCCAGTAAGTGCAAATAGATGACCAACAAGCTCGTACAAAAAATGGAATTTAATGATAAGTTTCAAATGAAGTGCGCTAAAAATCAAGAGTAGTTACACTTAGCTATGTTTTAATAACACGATAAATTTGTGTGCGACACAGAGATAAAAATATAGCAAGTGAAAACAAAAAATGCAGATATTCAAATAATTTTATATATATACACACACGCGCAGACACACACATATAGTATATGTGGGTGTATGCGTGTTATCTCAACTGCCAGCCTGTGTTGTCCGTTTGCTTGTTATGGGATCTTGCATTGGAAGAATCTGAACAAACCTCTGAAATGTGTACGAAAACACCTGACAATAAAACATTCATCATCACTGTGCAATTGAGCCTTTTGTTTGATGCTGCATGCAATCTGTTGCCTATGTATTAGACAAATGTTGAACTTTTTTAATACTATATACGGTGTTAAAATACCTTGTGTGTGGCAAAAATGAAACTTTTGATAAGGTGCACAACCCCTACAAAAATGCTTCCTTACTTTCTTTAGAACTTTTATCAACTTCCTATCAACTTTAGTAACATCCTATGCACTTTAACTTTTTAGTAACATTTGTTAAAAGAAAGTTGGTTACTTTTCTTCTAACTTCAGTATGTTAAAAAAGTTAGTAAAAAGTTAAGACAGACTATTTTAACTTCTTAGAAACACACTTTCATAGGAAGTTAAAAAAATCTGATGTTTTTAAGGTAACCCAAGTAAGAGAACATGCATGAAGATTATTAAATAAGGTTATAATTATGCAGTAAACATGCCTGGCGCAAGGCAGTCGTGCTTCATGCACAGGTAACTGTTTACTTCATTTCCAATCAACTTCCTAGTAACGCAGGTTATTAGAAAGTTTAAAAAATGATTTAGTGTAATACAAGAACAGATAACATAATCTCAATTATAAATGAATATGCAAAGACTGGCTGTGTTAAATTTCTTTTTTGCACAGTAACTGTTTTGTTAATTTTTAATCGACTTCCTAGCAACAGATGACGGTACAATGTTCATAGAAAGAAAATTGCTTTCAAAAAGGCTACTTTTTAAAGAAAGAAAGCTTAACATAAGGCACGCAATGGATTTTCACAGGGCAATAAATATTACATGTAATATCGACCTAAAAAGTTTGCGGACCACGGGATCTCAGAAAACGCTAAATATCCGAGCAGCCTTTAAAAGTAGCCAGTAAAACTGTATACAACACAATGTTGATCGCATATACCAGTAGAGGCTGGAAATAGGAATACCACGCTGGGTTTTGAGGCTCTGGATATATTCAGCTTTATGTCAGATCCGTAAACTTTTTGGGTCGATAGTACATTATAGGTATATCTGGACCTTCCTCCCTTTTTCAGCTTTTGAGTAACGTATGCATGCATGTTGCACAAATTCAGTATTGTTTATTTAGTATAATGCAGAAAAGAGTAGAAAATATGGTTAAATTTTCCGTTGCATCTAAATGTAGAGGTACTCATTACGTTGTTATGAGCCATTGGGCATTCACGACAAAATTATAATTTAGGCAGCATAATTAAGGTTCAGTTCGAGCATACAACATACTGATATGCCATAATTGGAAGGGTGATGCATCTCTTCAGATTTTGTGGATGTAGTTCTGAAAACTGGCAAAGAAACTAATCAAATTGTTGTGGTTTGGCTGATTACGGTTCTACAGCTGCAACAACCACTTTTACGAAGTAAATTTTAATTATTGACATTAGTTCATTACCTAATTTTCCATTGTCACACAAATGCTGGCACACAAATTCTCACACAAATGCTAATTGCCACACTACTGCTACGATTCTTGCATGAGAAGCAAAATTATTGTTTTCGCTACTCTTCTGATTTTAGAAAACTTCCGTAAAAAGAGTTTAAGAAATGATTTTACTGTCATGAAAGGTCATTTCACATGGTATCATGAATATATAGCAAAAAGAAAACGGCAATTATTCAGAAATGTGCGAGCTAAATCAATCATATGTGCGAGCTAAATCAATGATCCATTTTTAATATTTATTTGAGTTCTTACAAAACTGAGGCTGGCAAAAAAGCAATCTCAACGACAGATCAAAATTAAGCGAAAGATATGCACGATCTTGCAAAGTGTTCTTGTACTTTATTTTGTGAAAACTAAAAAAATTCAGAAACTGCACACATACATACAGCTGTGACATGCAGGTATGAGGGGCAAAAAGAAATTTTTCAGTAGAAGATGACAACTTTGGGGTTGACACTATAACCTACCATGATACCAGTGCACTCCTCCCATTTGCCCGGAACTTTTGTGACACCTTGTGAAGAAACTTTAATCTTGCTGGTCAAATCACTGCTCTGTGGCAGTTTCCAGAAGGTTCAACTTCTCGCAGCTTGCTACCTTGAGATGTTTCTCCAGATTCACAAACAAAATGTCAATGGGGGCCAGATCAAGCTGTTAAGGTTCATGTTAAAATGTTCAAGCTCTTAAAATAGACATTCTCGAATGGCAGCCTCGACAAGAGATTTGTGGATAGTAGCATTGTCCTAAAAGAGGACACCTCTTGTCAATCCCTTTTGTCTCTTGGCTGCATACAGTTTTCTTAGAACATTGGCGTGACCTTCTCATGTTACTGTGCTATTATAAGGGAAATCCTGACCTTTGGTCACCTTGCGCTGCACACATTTAAACTCGTTGCACCACGAAGTTGATTTAGCAAAAGGATATTTTCCCTTCACACTTACCATTTAACCACAATTTTTTTATGAAACCACTTTCTTTGCACTAAGACCTCATCACGCTTTGGTACACAACCTTAAAATTGTGAAAGCTAGGATACCAGTTCAACTGGCTGATTCGGTAGAATGACGAAACAACATCTCTTTATATGGTGACCATGTTTGGATGAATAGAGGTGCTGATCAAAGGACAAGGGACAAGCGAGTGTTCGACTATTCATCATAACCGAATAGCAAATCATTGACTGCCTCATACACACACATCTGTATTTTATCCCTTTGAAATGTCACTCCAGAGATAACTCGAGCACCCACACTCGCACAGCCCATGCCAGTCCCAATTATACTCATTTTATGTTTTCAGCACACTCCCTGCCTCTCCAGAAGCAAGTAATGTAAGGAATGAAATCGCATACAAGTTGTGCCATCCGCGAGGAGGTCATCCAACACACAAAATACTTGAGTTAAATTTCTCACTGCCGGTGCAGAAAATGTCTCACTGCTCTGCCACTCTGTCATGGCATTGCGTATAAAGGGCCACAAGCTTTTCAAGTATGATATCTCCTCCAACTTTGATTAAATCAACTGTTGTTCCATCTTCTCTAGCATCTTTTCCACTGGTCATCTCTTTCAAGGCTCTTCCAACTTTATCGCTAGTTATAGAAGGGGCCTCTGTATCCTGTTCATCACTACTTCGAATGAACGTAGCTTGGCTGCTCTGGGTACAGTTCATGTCAGTATCAGTTCTTCCGCTGCTTTTACTATGTCATCGAAACTGCTGATGACATTACCCTCCTCATCTTTCAGTGCACACATCTTGCCTTGTCCTATGCCAAGTTTTCTTCTCAACGATTTCATGCTGCGTCCATATATTACTGTCTCTTCAAGCTTTTCCATGTTATAATTTCGAATATCCCTTACTTTCTTCTTGTTGATCGGTTTTCACAGTTCAGCGAATTCTATCTGATCTCTCGAGTTTGACACTTCCATGTTTTGCCGTTTTTTTATTAGGTCCTTTGTTACTTGGGAGACTTTAGCTACTGCTTGCCTTGGTGCCTTACCTCCCACTTCAATTGCTGTTTCTGAGATCAGCCTAGTTACGGTTTCATTCATTACCTCTATGTTGTCTTCATCTTCCTGTTCTAAAGCTACATGTTTGTTTGTGAACACCAGCCTGAATTAGTCTGATTTTACCCTTACTGCATCTAGGTTGGCCTGCTTCCTCTTCACTAATTTTATTCTTTCTCTCTTCAAATTGAGAGAAATCCTAGACCTCGCTAACATATGGTCACTGCACTTTACCCTACCTAACACTTCTAAATCCTGCACTATGCTGGGATCGGCAGAGAGTATGAAATGTATTTCATTCTTTGTTTCTCCATTAGGACATTAGGATGAATGAACTTGAGAAGTGGTCTAAAACACTGAATATGGAAGAAAACAGCGACAAAAGCCAGATTCTATAGCAAGAGATGTCCACTGAAAAAAACTGTCGGGTGCTGTGTAGCACAGGTCGAAGAAAAAAAAAAGAACTCTGCAGTCAAAGGTTTAATCAAGTCCTTCGTGTTATTTTATTTGTGGCACATGCAGCACGAAATGCATATTTAGAAGTCACATATCATGTATACTTCTACAGACAAAAGAATGCAGTGTGCACACTAAATAAATATAATTCTATCGAATTTACAGAAGATAAATACGAGATTATAAGTGCCACACAAAATTCATGACACCATAGTATAAAACACTCAATAAACTTTGATAAATATGGCTTGACCGAAAAGATTTAATTATGAAACAAATTGCAAGACTGTAGAGGCTTGGGCTAGTGGTACATACTCGATAGGGAAACAGCGCAAAAAACATAAGAAGGGAGACACACACCAGCGCTCTTGTACATTTTCTTGAGAAAAAGATTTGACATGCACAGAAAGACGAAGAACTATAAGATGTCCAAAAGAGCTGCGAGACACATTAAGGAACTTGCTACAAAAGAATTGGTACGCTGAACCATTTTAGGCTGAAATACACTGATATATTGAGCACACATTCACTGAAATAGACATGATGATGTGTGGTGTTTTATGGCGCAAGGGCCAGTTATGGCCAAAGAGCGCCATGCCAGTGTTTGTGAATGTGCCGTCGAGCAATGAATTCTGAGAAGTAGATGAAACATGGCTGTAAAGGGGCCTAAAATTATCGCTGTAAAGTGCGTAAAATATATATGTACTAAAATCATGGCAATGACTAATGATGTGTACTATGAAATGAGGAATGCATTGAGAAAGAAGAATAATATATTTAAAATATTTAAGATACAGTAATTGGCAAGAAGCACTACTACCTAAACAGAGCCCTTGAACCACAAGGGCCTGGAGGCATGTGCTATCAAAAATTATCACAGCGACATCCTCTGGAGAGAGGATGTGCTACGAACTTATTGGGCTAATAACATGTAGCACAACATCATTCAAAAAATCGAGGACTGCTTTGGCATTAAAAAGCGGTTGTTCACCAATAAATAGCATGGGATGTAGAGGGATATTGTAGCGGTATGCTACCGGAAAATGTTTCCTTCTCTCGGCTTCGGCTTCCCGACACTCCACGAGGACATGGAGGACGGTCAGCCTCTCACAACATCTACCACAGGTTGGTGGTTCATCACCAATAAGCAAAAAATTGTGGGTGCCATATGTATGTCCTATTCTTAGACGACAGAACAGGACATCAGTTCGTCGTGTTTTAGTTATGGGGGACCAGTAACCTAGCTGTGGCTTAATCAAATGAAGCTTATTACTTGTTTGTGTGTCCCACAAGCGTTGCCAGTGGCTTCGCAGTTTCTTTCGCAAGAAAGGTTTCAAATCTGTTGCAAAAACAGCAGCTGTAGAGTTAATAGCGGTTGATGTCACTGATGTGGCCATTTGGTCTGCAAGAACATTGCCCTCGATGCCTCTATGCCCAGGCACCCAGCATATAGTGACATGCTGGTTAGTTGCGTAAGCTCTACAAAGAACAGAATAGAGCTCAATGAGTACAGGATTTCTTAGTTTGCAGAATGACATCAAGGCTTTCACGACACTTTGAGAGTCTGTATATATGATAGTCTTTTGAAGTTTTGATTTCTTTATATGCTTTACAGCTGATAAAAGTGCATAGGACTCAGCCGTAAAGATACTTGTTTCCGGGTGGAGTACACCGGATTCCGAGAAGGATGGGCCGACGGCTGCATAAGAAACCCCGGCGTGTGACTTAGAAGCGTCTGTGTAATACTCTGTGCACGAGTACTTGGACTGAAGTTCTAGGAAATGCATTTTAATGTGTGCCTCTGATGCGTGTTTCGTGACTTCTATAAATGATGTGTCACAATCTATGAGCTGCCACTGCCACGGAGGTAACAGTTTCACTGGGGCCATAGGACGATGATCAAGCAGCGGAACACCCATTTCCTCACTAAGATTCCTCACACGCAAAGAGAACGGCTTTCTCGCTGCAGGTCGATTGTGGAATAGTGTGGCAGCGGTCACATCGTTTATTGTTGAGTAAGACGGATGTTCAATATTTCCTTGCACTTTCAGAAAATATGTAAAACTGCTGTATGACCGCTGCAGATGAAGTGACCACTGATTCGACTCTACGTAGAGGCTCTGGATTGGACTTGTCCTGAAAGCACCAGTCGCGAGGCGGATACCTAAGTAGTGAACAGGGTCTAGTATTTTTAATGCACTTGGCGTTGCAGAATTATAAATTATAGACCCGTAATCAAGGCGTGAGAGGACAAGACTTTTATACAGGTTAAGCAGACACTTTCGGTCACTACCCCAAGTCGTACGTGACAGAAGCTTTAAAAGGTTCATTGTCTTCAGGCATTTGGCCTTGAGATACTTAATATGAGGAATAAATGTAAGCTTGGAATCCAAAATAATGCCTAGAAACTTATGCTCGCTGCTGACAGAGAGTGCATCTCCTTTGATTTGTATACTGGGGGCAGGCATTATGCCTCTCTTGTTTGTAAAGAGTACGCAAGTGCTCTTCTGAGCGTTTACTTTAAAACCGTTCTCATCTGCCCATTTGGACAATTTGTTTATTACAAGCTGCACTTGTCGTTCGCAGATGGCAATATTGCATGACTGGAAGGCAATTTGCACATCGTCGACATAAACGGAGTAAAACATTGACCGTGGAATGACTGTGTGCAGGGAATTCATTTTTACAATAAATAGTGTGCAACTAAGCACGCCTCCCTGTGGCACACCGGTCTCTTGGGTGAATGACTTAGACAAAACGTTGCCCACTCTTACGCGGAATGTGCGGTTAGACAGGTAACTTTCGATTGTGTTTAGCATGTTGCCACGGACACCCATCGCAGAGAGATCTCGGAGAATGCCGTAGCGCCATGTCGTGTCGTAAGCTTTTTCTAGGTCGAGGAACACTGAAAGACAGAACTGCTTATGTATAAAAGCGTCTCTAATATAAGACTCAATGCGAACAAGGTGGTCTGTTGTGGACACACCTTCCCTGAAACCACATTGGAAGGGGTCTAGTAATTTGTTATTTTCAAGGAAACAGATTAAGCGCCTGTTGATCATTTTTTCAAATAGTTTGCACAGACAGCTTGTTAGCGCTATTGGCCTGTAGCTGCTGGCTAGGGACGGGTCTTTGCCTTGTTTAAGCACGGGAATGACTATAGCTTCCTTCCACGAGGACGGGATATATCCATGCGCCCACATGACATTGAAAAGATACAGGAGTGTTTTCAGCGCTTCAGGATTCAGGTGCTTAATCATTTCATATATGACACGATCACCGCCTGGCGCAGAGTTATTGCAGCAAGCGAGGGATGCTTTCAGTTCAGTTAAAGTAAATGAATAATTGTAGACCTCACTCGATGAACCTTTACGTTTTAGGGGCTGTCGCTCTTCGCGTTCTTTGACTCTCAAAAATGCTTGTGTGTAGTGGGACGCACTGGAGATATATTCAAAGTGTTCGCCCAAACAACCAGCCTGATCTTCCAGGCTCTCTCCTTGAGTATTTACTAAGGGGAGTGGCTGTACCTCCCGGCCTTTTAATTTATTTACTCGATTCCACACTTTCGTCTCATCCGTGTAAGAATTTATACTGGAGATGTACTTCTCCCAACTCTTCCTTTTAGCACGTCGACGTGTTCTTCTAGCCTGGGACTTTATTTGTTTGAAATTAATCAAGTTTTCGGCGGTTGGAGAGTCGCGAAGTCGTCCCCAAGCTTTGTTTTGATTTTTCCGTGCTTCCTTGCATTCTTCGTTCCACCACGGGATACGACGTTTATTAGCCAGTCCGTTAGTTTGACGGATGCATGTTGTGGCAGTCTCAATTATAAAGCCCGTTATATATGCTACAGCATCATCTATATTTAAAAAGGCAATATCATCCCTGCTTAAATAAGTTTGTTCGTGGAAACGTTCCCAGTTAGCCGAGTCAACCTTCCATCGGGGAATGCGTGGGGAACATAGATCTTGTTTTGTCAGTTTTAACATGATTGGGAAGTGGTCGCTCCCAAAAGGGTTCTTCAGAACGGACCACTCCAGGTACGGAATCAGTGTACTCGACACGATACTTAAATCTATGGAGGAGTATGTGTTGTGCGCCATGCTGTAGTAAGTTGGCTCTTTCTTATTAAGTAAACATGCTCCTGAAGAAAAGAGAAAGTTTTCAATTAGGCGTCCTCTCGCATCGCAACGAGAGTCTCCCCACAATGTGTTATGTGCATTTAAATCTCCGACAACTATGTATGGTGCCGGAAGTTCATCTATGTAGTTCTGAAATTCAGTTTTATTAAGTTGATAATTGGGAGGGATGTATATAGAGCTAACTGTGACTAGCCTGTCAAACAATACCCCTCGGACAGCAACTGCCTCTAGGGGCGTACGAAGTTTCAGTTCTTGACAGGCAACACCTCTGTCAACTACGATAGCAACACCGCCGGATGACACGGAGGTGTCATCGCGGTCTTTGCGAAAGATGGCGTATTGCCGGAGAAAGTTGCATTGTGTAGGTTTAAGGTGTGTCTCCTGAACACACAGCACCTTCGGATTAAACTTGTGTAGGATTTCTTTGACGTCATCGAGGTTGTGTAGGAGTCCTCTGACGTTCCACTGTATAATTTGTGTATTCATGTTGAAAGTGCTTTTTGTGCTGTGTGTAAAGGAGACTAACTTAAGCTACAGAGCCCTTGTCGGGCCCTGTGATGCGGGCTTTTTCTTTTTTGGAGCGATCGCGAGATTCTCGCGGCTCCTTAGGCGCTGACGGCGCCGTCTGGCCAGTTGTTTTGTCCATCGCCTCTTGCGAGGCGCTGGACACGCGCTCTTGCGAGCGGTTGGTTTGACGGGAAGGCCTCGCCTCGAGGGACGAGGCCCTGGAGGCCACCAGCCCGGAGGTCGATGGCCCCTTCTTGAGAGTTGGCGGAGCAGCGCTAGCTGCTGCCGCCGAGGGGGCGGATGGCGTCACTGGCGGCTCACTGTGTGTGGGCCGGACAGCCGCCGGAAGCCGTTGCGACGCTGCCCCCTGACGCGTCACATCGGCAAAGGTTTTCTTGGGCAGGTAGGATACCCGCCTGCGTGCCTCCTTGAACGTTAGATTTTCCTTTACTTTAATTATTACAATTTCCTTTTCTTTTTTCCAGGTGGGGCACGACCGCGAGTATGCGGCGTGCTCCCCATCACAGTTCACACAATGTAGCGAGTTTTCACAAGAGTCAGATGAGTGTTCATGAGCACTGCATTTCGCACACGTTTGGCGGCCTCGACAGTTCTGAGAGCTGTGGCCGAATCGCTGGCATTTAAAGCATCTGAGAGGATTTGGAACGTATGCCCTGACACGAAGTTTGATGTATCCGGCCTCGATGGACTCGGGCAGGACACTTGAGCCGAAAGTGAGCACCAGGTGCTTAGTCTTGATTTCTTTGCCGTCGCGCCTCATCTTAATTCTTTTAACGTTTATCACATTCTGCTCACTGAAGCCCTCCAAGAGTTCAGCCTCGGTTAGCTCCATTAAATCGTCATCTGAAACAACGCCGCGAGTGGTGTTCATAGTACGGTGTGGGGTCAGTGTTATTGGGATGTCCCCAAATGACACTAATTTCGGTAGCTTTTCGTATTGTATCTGATCGCGGAGCTCCAGAAGCAGATCACCGCTTGCCATTTTCGATGCTTTGTAGCCTCGGCCAAGAACTTCAGTCAGAGACTTCGAGACAAGGAAGGGTGAGATCATTTTTACTGTCTTTTCAGGTTTATCGGAGTGGATGACGTGAAATCGTGGAAAGTTTTGTGTTTTGTTGCCAAAAATTGAAATACATCTTCGGTGCGCCCTCGTTTCTGAGGGCGATCAGGGAGTTTAGGGAAGGCACTGTCCATGAGTATAGCTGGGATTTTCGGCAGCCATGCCAACCACCCACCAAGGAGCCCAACGCGGGGACGTGACAGGAGTTCATGTAATGGGAATCCTGCCAACGCCAGTTGTACATCACTGCTATAACCAAATACAGCATAGCCAAGACTGGCTAGCCACACAAGGTTAACCCTTGCCGCCCAGAAATTTGGAAGTGAGGAGAAGATAATAGAAGACAGGAAAGAAGAGACAGTGAAAGAGAAAGAAAAAGTGGTGAGAGGGGGACAGGAAAAGGCGACTGCCGATTTCCTCCAGGTGGGTCAGTCTGGAGGTGCCGTCTATGTGAAGCAGAGGCCGAAGAGGTGTGTTGCCTCCGCCGGGGGGCCTTAGAGGTCCGAACAACCGGGATCGGCTCAACCCCCAGGATCCCCCTTTCCCCAGACACGGCTAAGCCGCGCACGGCTACACGCGGGAGGGTCCAAGCCTCATGTGCTCGGGTACGTGGTGTCGCAACACACCAAACGCCTGCTTACGCAGACGCCCCTGCGGGGAACTGAAATAGACATGACATAGGCACTTTCACAAAAGAAAGTGCTGTGAACATATGAACATTTTTTTAAGTAAAAAATAACAAACGAGAATACAGAACAAGAAATTATGAACACAGCCAAACATAACACTGGAAGCTTAGGATCCACTTTGTTCATTCTCATTGTTGTACACCTAATGGTTACCCTGCAAAACGTGAAAAACACTTATACCTTGCAAAAAGCATGCAAAGTAACAAATATTAAAAATTACTTCGAGAAAACCAATTTAAATATCTCAAATAATGCTACATTATCTACAGAGCATGTGGAGGAACATATAACAATATATTTAATGACTACTGCAAAGTTTCATTTACAGACCACTTGACTAATACAAAAACGCTTTACATGTTAACCCGTACTGACATTCCAAATGCATGCATAACATACAAGATGCATCACGTACTGACTGGCACTGATAGAGACTAGAGGTGCGCAAGAGTAGCTTTGGCAGGAATGACTGACTTTATGACATACATTGGTAATAATAACAGTGATACCTGCAATTATTATGGATGCTTGCAGGTTTCTGCAGGGTTGCAGGTTTCTGACAGTTGTACTGCAGGCTGGACTGCTGAGCTGTACACTCTTTATTGTAAAAATGAACTCCTTACATACCATCATACCTCGCACACTCTTTTACTCGGTCTATGTGGACGACGTACAGATAGCTTTTAGGTCGTGCACTCTTAGCATCTGCGAGAGACAGCTACAGCTTGGCCTAAACAAACTTTATAAGTGGTCACAAGAAAATGGCTTTCAATTTAACCCTCAAGAAAGCACATGTGTTCTCTTTTCGAACAAGAGAGGCATATCACCAGAACCTTCTATTGACCTTAATGGAGAACAACTGTCGGTCAGCCGCGAACACAAATTTTTAGGTATTATCTTGGATACAAAACTTAATTTTATTCCCCACTTGAAACATATTAAAGCGAAATGCCTGAAGACTATGAACCTGCTTAAGCTACTTTCTCGAACAAACTGGAGCAGTGACAGGAGGTGTCTGCTTAGCCTGTATAAGAGTCTTGTACGATCACGCCTCGACTACGGAGCAGTGGTGTACCAATCGGCATCGGATAGTGCTCTCAAAATTCTCGACCCAATCGACAGTCTAGATATACGGCTAGCAATAGGCGCATTTAGGACAAGCCCTGTGGAAAGTCTGTATGTCGAGGCGAACGAATGGTCCTTACACCTACGCAGAACATATCTAAGCCTCTCCTACTTCCTAAAATCTAAATCGAATAACGAACATCCGTGTTACGCTACTGTACTTGACTTGTCTTCTGTAAGACGTTACCGTAACCACCCATCTGTTCGAACTCCTCTGTCTGTGGGCTTAGAACAACTGGTTAATGAAACCGGTATTCAACATCGAGAAGCAGTCCTAATGACTCCCACTTCTCTTGCACCACCTTGGGAATGGCAGACTATCCAGTGTGATATGTCTTTTGTCACAATAACAAAACATGCGCCTGAGGTGCATATACATTCACACTTTCTCGAACTCTAGGCAAAGTACTCCTGCGCGGAGTTTTCCACAGACGCTTCAAAGTCTACTTATGGTGTAGCTTACGTAGCTCTCGGACGGTCATTTTCAACATCCGGTGCATTAAATCCAAACACCAGCATTTTCACAGCGGAGGCATACGCGATCCTCTCTGCTGTGAAACATATCGAAGAAACTGGTATAATTAAGGCTGTCATATTCACAGATTCATTAAGCGTTGTTCGTGGCATATCAAGTCTACGAAAACACAAAAACTCTATCCTTAATGAAGTCTGCAACCTTCTATGCTCAGCATACATGTCGATCCAAATACTTGTTCTTTGGTGGGTGCCTGGCCGTAGAGGCCTAGAGGGCAACGTAGCTGCTGACGAAAGGGATACATCTGTAGCTTTTTGTGATACAAATATTAATATACCCATACCGTACACAGACCTTAAGCTATCTTTACGCTATAAACTACGGAAATATTGGCAGAGGCAGTGGGACGCTCAGGTAACCAATAAACTGCACCTAATAAAACCAAATATAGGGAACTGGATCACTGAAAAAACAAGACACCAGGAAGTACTTCTCTGTAGATTAAGAATTGGGCACACCTACAGCACTCATTCGTATCTTTTAACTGGAATTAACCCTCCAACGTGCAATAGATATGGCAGTAGACGTACAGTCCATGTTATCGTTCAGTGCCCATTATTAGAAGAGGAGAGGAAAAAGTTCTTCCCTTCCTTATGCCATCATAATATACCTTTGCACCCAGTGTTTTTTTAAGCAATGACCCTCTATTTAATTTTAACACAGTACTCAAGTTCTTAGCAGAAACGAATACCATAGAAATCATTTGGCCAGGCTATTTGTAGCACAGCCTCTCCTTGGAGGTTGTAGCTGCAATGCAGTCGCTTACAGAGCACATGCCTCGCAGCCCTTGCGCTAAAGGGCTCTGCAGAGGCACTAGTGCTGCTATAATTAACACGTTTTAGTATATAATTCTTCATAAAGTACTTTTATAACCATAGGACTCACTTTTCATTGACATTATTTTAATAGATACATATCTTGCACCATGTACAGCGAATATTTTAGGCCAATATACAGCCACTCGATTTCCACCATATTAAACCTTTCTCATGGCCATTCATCACCGTGTCATGGCGCTCTTTGGTCATTTCTGGCCCTTGTGCCAAAAAACAATAACCACCAATCAATCAATCAATCGGAACCGCCGCTACTACTGCCGACTTCGTCTGGGACAACCTGGCTTGACGATTCAGCGGCTTTCCTTCAACATCTCGTGCGGGCCGGCCCCCGGCAGAGGCAACACACCTCTTCGGCCTCTGCTTCACATAGACGGCACCCCTGGGCTGACCCACCCAGGGGAAATCGGCAGTTGCCTTTTCCTCTCCACCTCTTAAATCTTCGTCTTTCTCTCTCACTTTCAATCTATCCTGTCTTCTTCTCTCTTCTATTTACTTCTGATCTTCGGGGCAGCGAGGGTTAACCTTGTGTACGATAACCAACCTTGGTTATACATATTGGGTTATAGTGGCTGTGTACTGCTGGCGCTGGCGGGCTTTCTGTATACAAAATCTTGCCGCGTCCCCTTGTTGGGCTCCGTGGTGGGCGGCTGGCACAGCTGCCGAAAATGAAATACCTTTATGGCTTTAAGCTCATTCCCAAAGCTGCCTGATCGCTCTCTTTCAACTTTTTTGCCAAGAGTAAAGATATCTTGCCACGTTTCCACGTGATCCATACTGAATCCCCCCAAAAGTCTCTAAGAACCCTATGTCCTTTTGTTGTCGCGAAGTGCCTCACCGACATTTGGACCCAGGATACAAAATTACGAAAATGGCCAGTGGCGACCTTCTCCTTGAAGTTAGTGACAAAATCCAACATGACAAACTGACAAATCTCGTTTCATTTGGTGACACTCAAATCTCAGTAAACCCTCATCGTTCCCTCAACAGCACACGAGGTGTAGTCTCAGAAGAGGACCTCCTAGAATTGACAGAGGCAGAGCTCCTAGAGGGCTGGAAGGAACAACACGTAACAAATGTACAGCGAATTAAGATCTGGCGAGAGGATAAGGAAATTCCGACAAAACACCTGATTATCACTTTTTGTACCAGCACACTCCCTGAACAAATTGAAACAGGCTACATCAAACTCAATGTCAGACCTTATATACCAAATCCCCGACGCTGTTTTAAGTGCCAAAGTTTCGGTCACGGCTCTCAGAGCTGCCGCGGCCGTACCACCTGTGCAAAGTGTGCGTCGCATGACCACCCCGCGGACAACTGCAACGACCCACTGTGCAAACTGTGAGGGTGAACACCCGGCATATTCACGCTCCTGTCCCACATGGAAAAAAGAAAAAGAAATTATAACGTTTAAAGTAAAACAAAACATCTCCTTCAAAGAAGCACGAAATCGCCTCTCATTTGTGGGACCTTCTTTTTCCAAAGTGGCACGGCAGGAGGCACTGCCACAGCGGTTCTCGGCGGCTGTTCGGACCACGCAAAGTGGACCGCCGTTAGCGCCACCCACCTCCACTGCGGTATCAGCTAGTGCTGTTCCGCCAGCTAGCAAGCAGAGCCAGCAGCCCTCCGGGCCTGCGGGCTCTAGGAGGGCCTCTGCTCGCGCAGAGAAGCCCGAATCAGCTGCGAGCGTACACCGCGAACGGGCATCCAGCGCGTCGGTGGAGGCGATGGATACATTACCAAGTGCGTCGGCGTCTCAGACGCCGAAGGATCGGCGCAGCTCTCAGGAGCCCGCAAAAAAAAGAGAAACCCCGCATCACGGGGCCTGCAAAAGGCCCTGTGTGCTAACTTAGTTTTAGATGCGAAGCATCGTATGCTCGGGGCTATGTCACTCCCTCCCTCCCTCCCTCCCTCCGCCGTGCCGCGTCCACTTCCGTTTCCGCTTTCGGAGAACGCTTCCGGCGTTTTGCCCGAATGATCCCCAGGTGCTTCGCCCACTCATCATCATTCCCTTCGTCCTCTCATTCTCCTCCCGCAACGCCGCGATGAGTGCCACGGACAGCGCCAACGTCAACGCCAGTGTCAGCGCCGTGGACACCGCCGCGGAGAAGAGTGCTCGAGCCGTTGCCACGAAACGGCAGCGGCGACAGGCCGATCTGACAACTAATTGGAACTTGAGTCGACTCCATGGCTGCTTCGCATACTACTCAGGGTTCTCCTACGGGAAGATGGTGTAATTTTTTTTCTCTCTTAAACACACAGCACAAACTACTATAAACATGGATACACAAATATTATATTGGGACGTCAGAGGTCTTCTCCACAACCTCGATGACGCCAAAGAACTCTTATATAAGTTTAATCCCAAGGTGCTGTGTGTACAAGAGACATACCTAAAACCCCCACAGACAGGCTTTCTGCCCCAATTTGCTATTTTCCGTAAGGACCGTCACGACGCCAACACCTCGCCCGGTGGTGTTGCAATAACAGTTCATAAATGCGTCGCATGTAGGGCACCAGATCTTCGAACGCCTCTTGAGGCAGTTGCGATTCGAGCCTTACTGTTTGGAAAACTAGTTACTATTTGTTCTGTCTACATACCACCTACTTATCGACTCCAAGAACAGAACTTAAGGGATTAATAAGTTGCCCTGCCACATCCTTACATATTGCTTGGCTATTTCAACGCACACAATACACTTTGGGGAGACTCCCGATGCAATTCACGAGGCCGAATAATAGAACAAATCCTGCTCTCTTCACGTGCCTGCGTGCTAAACAGGAAACAACCAACATATTACAGCTTTGCGCATAATACATACAGTTCCATAGACCTAAGCGTAGCATCCCCGACCTTACTATTACTCTTAAGAGTAATAATAAGAGTACTATTATTAGAATGGAATGTTATTATGAACCCTTATGGCAGTGATCATTTTCCTGTGTGCCTTAAATCTACAAAAGAACATCATCCTCCCCCACACGCGCCTCGATGGAAAATTGCGTCCGCAGACTGGGAAAAATTTAAGACAATGACGCACATGCCTCGAAATGCTCTTAGCGATTTTAATATAGACGGTGCTGTTGCTTATTTTACCGCTTTTATCATTGACTGCGCATTAGAGTGCACCCCACAAACGAATGGGGCTCCAAAGAAAAGGCGAGTGCCCTGGTGGAACGAGCACTGCAGGAACGCGCGGAAAAAACAGAATAAGGCTTGGGACATGCTACGCCAGTCTCCAACAACTGAGAACCTCATTAACTTCAGACGTATAAAATCCCAAGGAAGACGAATACGGCGCATTGCTAGGAGAGAAAGCTGGGAAAAATACATCTCTAGCATTAATTCCTACACGCAAGAAGGAAAAGTATGGAACCGGCTGAGAAAAACAATAGGTCGTCAACCCTACCTCCTGCCTTTGGTCGATAACCAAGGCAACAACCTTGAAGACCAGGCTAATGCTCTTGGACAGCACTTCGAGCATGTGTCTAGCTCAGACCACTTTTCAGAGCCATTCCTTAAATAAAAACAATTAGCAGAAAGCAAGCCGCTGAACAGTAAATGTAATGAAAATGAACCGTACAACCGTCCGTTTAGTGTTGCCGAGTTCAGAAATTCTATAAACAATTGTCAAAGCTCTGCCCCCGGAGCCAACAGGATTATGTGATGATGATGATGATATATGGATTTTATTGGCGCAAGGGCCAGGGATGACCAAAGAGCGCCAAGAAAGGTAGTATGAAGCAGTCCATGAAGTGGTAAATGGCAGATGGTGATTGCACATGGGCTGTATAGGGGCCTAAGACCTACGATGTAAATGACGTAAAATATATAGACACTAAAATAATGACAATGACAAGTGATATGGGCCATGGTCATAAAACATACTCTACGTCTGAATAATACAATAAAATTTGACAACCCAATGGCACATCTGCCTCACCAGTGCCCTTGAGCGCAAGGGCCCAGAGGCTTGTGCCTTACAGTACTACTATCGCAGCTGCACCCTCTATAGAGAGGGCGTGCTACGAATCTCTTGGGCTAATAACGTGCAACACAACATCGTTTAAGAAATTAGGCACCGCTTTAGACCCTAAGAGTGGTTCTGCTCCAAGAAATAATGCGGGATGAAGGGGGATACACTGCTGGTTAGCTTGAGGAAAATGCTTTTTTCGTTCAGGTTCCGCTTCCCGACACTCCACCAAGACGTGGAGGACGGTCAGCCTCTCGCCACATCTACCACAGCTAGGAGGTTCAGCACCAGTTAAAAGATAAGAATGGGTACCATAGGTGTGCCCTATTCTCAGTCGGCAAAAGAGCACATCACAACGTCGTGATTTTGATAGTGGCGACCAATTCCCTAACTGGGGTTTGATTGCATGCAGCTTATTCAAGGTTTCGGTATCCCACAAGTGTTGCCAATGGCTCCTGAGCTTTTTACGAAGGAATGGCTTTAGGTCTGTGGCTGGGACTGCTATGGAGAAACTGCTAGCTTTCGTTACCATGGCTTTAGCCATTTCATCTACTAGTACATTTCCTTCGATGCCTCTGTGCCCAGGCACCCAGCATAATACAACATGTTGGTTTGACATGTAGGTTCTGCATAGCAGTGCATAAAGGTCGTTGATTATAGGATTTTTATGTTTGTGTATGGATTTTAAAGTTTTCACTACACTTAAGGAGTCTGTGAATATAATGGCTTTTGTGAGATTTGTTTTTCTAATACGTTTTACAGCCGCCATCACTGCATAAGCTTCTGCAGTGAAGATGCTGGTTTCCGGGTGCAGGACGTCGGATTCTGAAAATGACGGACCAGCAGCTGCATATGATACGCCGGAGTGTGACTTCGATGCGTCTGTGTAGAATTGTGGACAAAAATACTTCCACTGGAGTTCAAGGAACTGCATACGAATGTGTACTTCTGAAGCGTGTTTCGTGATTTCCTCAAATAATAAGTCACACACTATCTCCTGCCACAGCCATGGCGAAAACGGCTTTGCTGGAGCCATTATTTCATGTGTAGGGAGCGGAATACCGATGTCCTCACCCAGTTTCCTTACACGCAGTGAAAAGGGCTGTCTCACTGAAGGTCGGTTTTGAAAAAGTATACTAGACGTTGTATCGTTTATCGTTGAATAGCATGGATGTTCACAGTTGGAACTTACTTTCAGAAAGTATAAGAAACTAGAGTATGTCCTCTGCAGTTCAAGAGACCACACATCTGATTCTACATACAGGCTCTGTATGGGACTTGTTTTGAAGGCACCGGTCGCGAGGCGGATACCTAGATGGTGCACAGGATCTAGCATCTTCAGAGCGCTGAGTGAAGCGGATTGGTAGACATAGCACCGTAGTCTAACCGCGACCATATAAGGCTTTTGTGCAGAGTCATGAGGCACTTCCTGTCACTACCCCACGTTGTGTGCGACAGGATTTTAAGGATATTTAGCGTTCTTAGGCATTTACCTTTAATGTGCTTTATGTGAGAAATAAAGGTAAGCTTTGAATCTAGTATGACGCCTAAGAATTTGTGTTCTACATTCACAGGAACGCGTTCCCCATGGAGTTTAATAATGGGCTCTGGGATCAAGCATCTTTTTCGTGTAATCAGGACACTGGAGCTCTTTTGGGGATTAAGCTTAAATCCATTCTCCTTAGCCCACTTAGACAGTTTGTTCAGGCCTAGCTGAACTTGCCGCTCACAGATGGACAGGTTACATGACTTGAATCCTATCTGCACGTCATCAACATATGCGCAATAAAATAAACTTCGCGGAATAGAGGAGCGCAATGAATTCATTTTGACAATAAAAAGGGTGCAACTAAGGACGCCACCCTGAGGCACTCCAGTTTCCTGGACAAATTGCCTAGACAAAATGTTTGCAATGTCCGGTTAGAAAAGTAGCTTTCAATTAAGCTAAACATGTTTCCACGGATTCCCATTTCGGAAAGGTCTCTTAATATTCCGTAACGCCAGGTAGTATCGTATGCTTTTTCCATGTCGAGCAATACCGATAGAAAGAATTGTTTATGAATGAAGGCATCACGAATAATGCCCTCAATGCGTACGAGATGGTCAGTCGTCGACCGGCCTTCCCTAAAGCCACACTGGCACGCATCAAGCAGTTTGTTCAATTCCAGAAAATGTAGAAAACGGCGATTAACCATCTTTTCGAAAAGCTTACAAAGGCAACTCGTAAGCGCTATTGGGCGGTAGCTTGTTACAGAGGAGGGATCTTTACCTTGCTTCAGAACTGGAATAACAACAGCTTCTTTCCATGCAGCTGGAAGGTACCAGGCAGTAAAAATTTTATTAAAAAGTACTAGGAGCGTCCTTAATGTGTCTGTGTGGAGGTTTTTAATCATGTCATACATGATTCTGTCGGCCCCCGGGGCAGAGCTTTTACACATGTTCAAAGAAGCTTTTAACTCAGCGATACTAAAAGGAAGGTTATAAACGTTGTTCTTTGTGCGCTTGCGGTCGAGTGCCTTGCGTTCAGCTATCTGTTTGTGCTTAAGAAATGATTCGGAGTACTGGGTCGAGCTCGACACACGATCAAAGTGTTCACCGAGAGCATTCGCCTGGTCCTCCAAGCCGTTCCCTTGTTCATTGACAAGCGGTAATGGGTGGGTTTCCTGCCCCTTTAGCCTTCTAAGGCCATTCCATACTTTAGACTCTTGTGTGTAAGATGTTATGCCAGACAGAAACCTCTCCCAGCTAGCCCTCTTTGCTTGTCGCCGCGTCCGTCTTCCCTGTGATTTTGCCAGTTTAAATTCTATGAGATTTTCCGCAGTCGGGGAGCGACGGAGTACACCCCACGCTCTGTTCTGTTTCTTTCGTGCCAGTCTGCACTCCTCATTCCACCAGGGGACCTGTCTTTTACCTGAGAGACCTTTTGTTTGTGGAATGAATTTTTCCGCTGCGTCGATTATAAAACCAGTAAAATACGCTACTGCGTCTTCAATATTAAAATTGTTCATAAAATCTTCTGATAAGTATGTTGACTCTTTAAAACTTTTCCAATCAGCGGACGGTATTTTCCAACGGGGGGCGTGGGGTGGACTATCATGTTCCTGTATTAAGTTAAGCATTACAGGAAAGTGGTCGCTCCCAAATGGGTTCTTGACAACATTCCAGTCTATGTAAGGAAGGAGGCTTGCAGTGCCAATCGCTAAATCTATAGAAGAATATGAATTATTGTGGATATTATAATACGTGGGCTCTTTTTTATTAAAGAGGCACACACCAGATGTTACCAAAAAGTTTTCAATAAGTCGACCCCTGGCATCACACCGGGAGTCTCCCCACAAAGTACTGTGAGCGTTAAAATCACCGGTTATAATATAGGGCTCCGGGAGCTGGTCACCGTCAGTCAGCTTGTAGAACTCTGTTTTGCTAAGTTGGTGATGAGGCGGTATGTAAATGCAACAGATGGTTACTAATTTTTTAAAGAGAATTGCTCGCACAGATACCGCCTCAAGGGACGTCTCAAGAGAAAGGTTATGAAAGCAACAGACTTATCTACTATTATTGCTACTCCACCGGACGGGGTGACAGCGTCGTCACGGTCCCTCCGGAAGATAGCATATTGTCTGAGGAAGTTTGTTTGTTGGGGTTTTAAATGCGTTTCCTGAACACACAGCACTTTTGGCTTATATTTTTGGAGGAGTTCTGTGATATCGTCGAGGTTATGGAGAAGTCCTCTCACATTCTATTGTAGGATGTGTGTGTCCATTTGAATAAGTGTTTTATGCTGTATGTTCAACAATGCAATGTTGGCTCACGGGCCTTTTCCAGGCGCCGTGACACGAGATTTTTCTTTTTTTGGAAGCGGTCGATAGAATCGCGCCGCTCCTTAGTAGGGTGCCTCGATGCCCAGCGCCGCCGTCCAGGGTGGAGACAACCCCGCTTGCGCCGCCATATTGTGTCACACGAGCTGAGACTCAGCTACGCTTGCGTTCATAAAGTGTTACTCGCGGCGCGCTTCCAAGTGCTTTGCCTTGATGATGATTTTTTTATCGGTGTCCCATCTGCATATCTTTATAACCAATAGCCGTTAACTCGTCGAAGGTCGAAGACGTAAATGTATGGCGCCGGGAACATGCCCCAAGTTGCCTAATTCAATCACATTTAATATGCCGTGTGTATGTTTAAAATACGCACTATTTTTTTGCGCTTCGATGCTTGGTATATAAGGTTTCCGACCCCCTGTGTGTGGAAGTTTTTCTTTTTCGCTGTTGTATTTTGGTTTACACGTCACGCCTCCTTTACCGTAGCCAGCCACTCGCGCACGGCGGTTAGTTTCCCTTGCGTTGCGCGTGCTCTTCGCGTTCGTTGCAATTATTTGACGATATCTACGCGCAATTTTTGCTTTTTTTGCCCACAAAACTGTGTGCTGACAGGATTCAGCTGGTGTTAAAATAACTGCGATGTGAAAATAAGGTTTAGTTAGTGCTGTAGAGAAAAATGTAACGTAACTTGTCTGCGTCAATCTTGCGTAGTACACACAAGAAATCAAACGATGCACAAAATACATTTACTTATAATGTCTAGTACAATCAATCATGAAAGAGATATGTACATGAAAAATTATATGTACTGTGTGGCGCCTGAAGGTTATGTTGAAAGACGAAATAAAAAAATTAATTCGCAAGGTAGGCTCGACACACAATTAGGGATAGAGAGAGTTTTTTTTGTTTATTTATTCATTACATGGGGGGGGGGGGGTTCAAGTGAGTACATCAACCTTATTACACACAATATAAATCGAAAACAAGAATGCAAACAAGAAAACGCAACCGCGGGTAATAATAATCAAGATATCCAGCCAGATACCCAGTCAGAATACATACATCAGCTACCATCGAATACGTCGCATCAGCCAAACACATCGATGGCGAGTACAGAACATTTCATAAATAACCATTAGAACACTGATAGCTACATTGAAAAAATAAACAACACTGCATACATATCACGTACAAAAACCGTAAATGAAACTAAGACAGTCAAATACAGATTAGCAATGTTTTGCACTTCGAAAATATAGTCCATGATGATGTAGGGCTGTTGACTTTAACAGACGGCGCCCATCCTGTCGATTTCCCTCGTACTGGTCCTCTTCAAAGTGTTTCTAAGTACAGGTAAAACAACAAAAGTGATTATTGATATGAAAAGTTGCCTTGTAAATACAGAGAACCCATTACAGTGCTTAAAAATAAATTTTAGCAGAAGCAATGCTGTATTACCTCGCTTCACACGTTTCGAAGAAATGCACAGGCTACAACAGACACCATGCCAGAAAGCGCCGAAACATTTTGGTCCCATGATGCCCCTTAACTCTACTACACCTGGGCATACCGTGCACAGGCATTTAAAGACCGTCACAGTACCCACTACGATCGGGAATGAGCACGAATGACCATCGGCTTACGATCACCACGCTACAAATATGTACAAGTCTAAAAAATCAGCTATGTAACGTAACACCCTGAGGTCCGCAAGATATCTCCTGAGAAATCAGAGAAAATCACAATGTTTCGCTTACCACGTACAAAACAGCCGCTCTCCCCAGACGAAGCACTGCGTTCTTTAGTCCCAAATAACCAGTACCGAAAAAAGAAAAAAAAAGAAACAAGAGAGACACACGATGTGTGCTTCCCGTGAAAAAGGAAAATAGGTGGCTTACGTGACGATTCGTAGCTAATGTAAGACTATTTCGCGGCTAAGCATCTTCGTCAGTCCTTAAAATAAGGGTACAGACTGCGCACATCAAAACGAAAAAAGCCTATGCGACGCGCGCTCGCAAACCATACGCTACTCAGACAGCATCGGTGCAGTGCTTACTTAGTTCGTGAGCGAACGTAGGTACGTGAGCGAGGATCAGAGAATACTTTCTTATTTAAATGAAAAACACGGTGCGGTAGTCTAAAGATTCTTGACACTTACCTCGCAAATGCAGGAGTTATCCGTTGCCTTCCAGTGATCGCGCTTTACTTGGGCTTCCCATCTCTTCGGTCGCTCTGGGTCCCGGGGGAAGCGAAAACAACGCAGTCCTTTACGCGTCGATCCGGCGCACTTGGGAACACAACAGCCCGTCATGTCGACACGATGCACTTGATAGCTTGTCAGTCATGCGGCTGAACACTGTCTAGCAAGTAGAAGCGTCCGCGAAGCATCCGCGCGCACTGTGCCTCGAACTCAGCACCGGCACCAAGCAATCGCAACGGCTAGCTGTGACACAATATGGCGTCGCAGCGAGAAAGCGGCGGCGCGGGGGCGGTCAAAGGTTGGCACCACCCTGAAACGGCGGCGCTGGCATCGAGGCACCCTACTCCTTAGGCGCTGGTGGCGCCGTCTGGCCGGTTGTTGTGTCCATTGCATCTTGCGACACGCTGGACACACGCTCTTGCGAGCGGTTAGTTTGACCTGAAGGCCTCGTCTCGAGGGATGGGACCTTGGAGGCCACCAGCCCGGAGGTCGATGGCCCCTTGTTCTGAGATGGCGGAGCAGCGCTAGCTGCAGCCGCCGAGGGGGCGGATGGCGTCACCGCCGGCTCACTATGCGTGTGCCAGACAGCCGCCGGAAGCCGTTGTGGCGCTGCCTCCTGACGCACCACTTCGGCAAAGCTGGTTTTCGGCAGGTGCGATACCCGCCTGCGTGTCTCCTTGAAATTTATGTTTTCCTTTACTTTAATAGTTACTATTTCTTTTATTGCGATAGCAATTATATGGACACTCAAAAGCAGATTTCTGCCGTCGGCGTCGCCGTCGCCGTGAGGTTCCGTATGACGTCAATGGAGATGAAATCGTGACCGCGCGCCGCCGAACGCTGTATGTGCGAGTGAAAGGGCACGAGGGACGCGCTCTTTCACGGGGAGTGAACGCACGGCGGAGAACAAATGCGCGTTCCGCGCCGTGCTTGCTTAAGGGCTGCAGAAGTAGGCGTCTCTTTCCTCCTTTACAATCACCATATATGTGGAGGAAACGCGCCTTCTTCCGATGCGCGAGAGGCCGTGGTAGAGGGAAGGAAGGGGGAGGGAAGGGAGGCGACGTTTAGCTGCGGCACCAAGTGCCTATTTATATCAGAGGCTCCGGCAACAGTCACCAACGCCGCACACATTTTGAGCGAACGCGGGCAAAACGCCGACGGCGTCGACAACAGTTCTGCGCGTTGCCGGTGCTGCTGCATGTCCAAGTTTATACAGCTGATAAAGCTAATATCATTACTCCGTATAGCTCTCTACAAATTTGCTATCGCAATTGATGCTTCACCTTTCAGGTGAAACTGCGACAACTTTTTTCTTTTTTCCAGGATGGGCACGACCGCGAGTAGGCGGCGTGGTCCCCATCACAGTTAACACAATGTAGAGAGCTTTCACAAGACTCGGAGGAATGTTCAGGAGCACTGCATTTTGCACAAGTTTCGCGGCCTCGGCAGTTCTGGGAACTATGGCCGAACCGTTGGCACTTAAAACATCTCAGAGGATTTGGCACGTATGGCCTTACACGAAGTTTGATGTACCCGGCCTCGATAGACTCGGGCAGGACACTTGAATTGAAAGTAAGTATTAAGTGCTTGGTCTGGAGTTCTTTGCCATCCCGCCTCATTTTAATCCGTTTAACATTGATGACATTCTGGTCACTGAAACCCTCAAGGATGAAGTTCAGCCTCACTCAGCTGCAACAGGTCATCATCTGAGACAACGCCACGGGTGGTATTCATGGTGGTACGGTGTGGGGTTACTGTTAGTCGGGCATCTCCAAATGACACTAGATTGGGCAGTTTCTCGTATTGTTTCAGATCACGGAGCTCCAAGAGGAGATCCCCGCTTGCCATCCTGGATGCTTTATAGCCTGGTCCAAAAATATCAGTCAGAGTCTTTGACACAAGGAAAGGTGTGATTGTTCGTACTGATTTGTCTGTTTTTTCTGAGTGGATCACATGAAATCGGGGAAAGTTCTGTGTTTGACGTCCAAAAAACTGGAAAACATCTTCGGTGCGCCCTCGTTTCAGACGGCGATCAGTGAGTGGGGGAAAAGAACTTGCCATAAGTATAGGTGAATGTACGGCAGCAGCGCCAGCCACCCACCATGGAGCCCAACTAGGGGACGCTGCAATACCTGGAAAAGATTGGTCCTGCAAACGCCAGCTGTACGCCACTACTATAACCAAATATGGAATATCCAAGGTTGGCTACCCACACAAGGTTAACCCTAGCTGCTTGGGAAAACGGAAGTAAAATGAAGTGAAAAGAAGACAGGATAGATTGAAAGTGAGAGAGAAAGACGAAGATTTAAGAGGAGGACAGGAAAAGGCAACTGCCGATTTCCCCTGGGTGGGTCAGCCCAGGGGTGCCGTCTATGTGAAGCAGAGGCCGAAGAGGTGTGTTGCCTCCGCCGGGGGGCCTTAAAGGTCCAAAACACCCGGCATCGGCTCAACCCGCAGGATCCCCCTTTCACCAGATACGGCTAAGCCGCGCACGGTTACACGCGGGAGGGTCCAACCCCCATGTGCTCGGGTACGTGGTGGCGCAACTCACCAAACGCCTGCTTGCTTGGAGGATTATGTATGAGATGATAAGGCATCTTCACTCTGACGCTCAAATGGCGCTGCTGTCCCTCTTTAACACTATTTGGGCGGCGGGGTACCTTCCACTCGTATGGAGAGAAGCCATCGTAGTAGCCATTCTAAAACAAGGTAAAGATCCATCCTCAGCGGAAAGTTACCGCCCCATTGCTTTAACAAGTTGCCTTTGCAAACCCCGCAGGGGCGTCTGCGCAAGCAGGCGTTTGGTGTGTTGCGACACCACGGACCAGAGAACAGGGGGGTTGGACACTCCCGCGTCTAACCGTGCGCGGCTTAGCCGTGTCCGGGGAAAAGGGGATCCAGGAGGTTGAGCCGCAGCCGGGTGTTTGGACCTTTATGGCCCCCCGGCGGAGGCAACACACCTCTTTGGCCTCGGCTTCACGTAGACGGCACCCCCGGACTGACCCACCCGGGGGAAATCGGTAGTTGCCTTTTCCTGTCTCTCTCTCCCTCCAACCTTCGTCTTTCTTACTTTCACACTTTCCTGTCCTCTCTTTATTTTCCTTTCACTTCCGACTTCGCGGGCAGCAAGGGTTAACCTTGTGCATTATATCCTGCCTTGGGTATATGTATTTGCTTATAGTGGTGGCGTACAGTTGGCGTTTGCAGGACCTGTCCCTTAAAGACTCTGCAGCGTCCCCTTGTTGGGCTCCATGGTGGGTGGCTGGCGCCACCGCCGAAACTCATCCCACATATATGGATAGCTCCTTTCCTGCACTTGCTGATCGCCGCCCGAAACGAGGGCGCACAGAAGAAATATTCTAATTTTTTGGCCGACAAATTGAGAACTTTCCACGATACCACGTGGTACATAGTGAGAAAACTGACAAGTCCGTGAGAGTGATCTCACCCTTTATTAACCTTTAATAACCTTTCTTTTTTTTCCATCAACGTGATGGGGGAGGTGAGAGAAAAAAAAGCTGAAACCGACAGCTTGACTAGTTCCCGCCCCCCCCCCCCAAAGAAAAAAAATACATTCCATAAAGGCAGACAGTTCAGCTATCGACGAGAAGTCATAACACATTTCTGATTGTACAAAAAATACCTATCACTACAAGCATCTTTGTGGCATATGAACATACACATTCCCAAACGAGTGAACATGCAACTGTAATAGTTGCTTTATATATACATGTCACTGCTGGAACACATATGTAAACACCCACACACACAACGGCTCACTAACATATACATAAGGGTTTGTCGCGAACATTCATCAAAGAAAAGTTCAGCAAACACGTGAAAGACAAACAGAAATCTCTGATATGCATCCCAATTTACACACGATAGATAATGTTCAGGAAAATACTCCTAAGGAAGAAAAAAAATTTTAAATGCTGTTTTGATGTACATACCATGTACATATGACGTACATATGATGCTGCATACCGTGTCTGTGACAAAGATTCAAAAATTCTGGCAGTTTTCATCATTTGTTGTCCATAGGTGGTTCTACACGTCTCTACGTTCCAAATTTCTCTACTACGTGTATCATATAAAGGATTTTTCTTTGACAAAGAAGCTAAAGCTGAGAGAAAGTTTGTTTTCTTTTACATCGTTTATATATGTTAAACACAGGCGATATGGATACATCTGAATAATTTTCATAATTTTCAACTTTTCAAACAAAGGCAGAGATGGGTGATCTCGAGGAACACCGAGAACATGTCGCAACATTCTTTATTGAACTGCAAGAATTTTACGTAAATTTGTAACTGTGGTAGTTCCCCAATCTAAATGTGCATAACTAATATGAGAGTGAAATAATGTATTGTAAAGAATAACCTTGAACTGCACTCTTTATTAATGCACGTAACTCTTACGACACTTGACATCTTAGAAACATGTTCCACGTGGTCATCCCATGTTAAGTTCTCATTGAACACAACGCCAAGAGTTTTGAATACAGGGAGTATTTCTATTTTTGAGTCGCCTAAAAAAAGATCTGTATTTATAAAAACGCTCTTATTTCTCGGACGGAAAAGTATGGCTTTTGTCTTGGCCATGTTTATTTTTAATGCATTGGCACTTGACCACTCATGCAAACGCGATAGTGAGCTATTTGCTTCAGAAATTCAATCATTCGGACATGCAGCTGAGAGAAGCACAGTTGTGTCATCGGCATAAATGATGTTTAATGTTCGGATTAATACATATAATGTCATTCAAATATATATTAAATAAAAGTGGTCCAAGGATACTTCCCTGAGGTACTCCTGATGTTATTGTTTTTTTTTTGTCTGAAGAAAAACCATTGACATAGACATATTGCTGTCGATTTTCTAAATAAGATGTTAATAGTCGTAGTGCATCACCACGGATTCCATACGAATCTTTTGAGTAAGATCGAATGGTTAAGTAAATGAAACGCTTTTGTGAAGTCTACAAAAACACCCAGGGATACTTCTTTTTTTTCAAAGGCGTTTAAAATAAATTCTTTCTGCTCCAGCAAAGCCTGTTCCGTCGACCTGTGTTTACGGAAGCCAAATTGTGACCGGGAGAGTATACTGTATTTATCGCAGAAATTCAATATTTTGGCGTAAATTACTTTTTCCAGCCCTTTAGAGAAAATAGGAAGTATGGACACGGGTCTGTAATTTCCAATGTTATTCTTATCGCCTTTTTTTATAGATCACTGTCACCCTAGCAACCTGCAATCGCTTTGGAAACACTCCCTGTGAAAAACACAGATTAAATATGTGCGTTAGGCACGGTGCAATTAGTTCAATTACATATTTACAGGTGCCATTTTTATACCGTCTGCGTCGCTGCTTTTACTGTTATTTAGTCCTCGGAATACCGAAATAACCTCAGGCTCTATTACAGGACTAAAAAAATTGATTCCTGTTTTCTAGTTCTGATGTAACCAAGTGCCCCGTCAGTCGGACGTTCTGTATTAAGCTCAACAAGTATTTGTTGAATTCATCCGCTAGACGAGCGCCTGTGATCTCTCCATTGTTACGCTCAATCTTTGTAACAAAGCTAGAGTTTGTATGGCGATTTCGTACGGAATTTAGTTTTTTCCATATTTCGCTTGTTTTTCCTGCAGAACTCTGAAAGAAATTGCAAATGTAATCATTTCTTGCAGCTCTGATCTCCTTCGTTAATTTATTGCGGAACACTTTAAACGTTTTTAATATATCTGGGTCGCGTGTGGCCATGAATTTTGCATATAGTTTGTCTCTAATGTTAATTTGAGAAGTTCTTTGTAATCCATGGCTTACGTATGTTCTTAGGCTTCGAAAATACTTTTTTGGAAAACATTTATTATATATATCTAGAAACAGACTCAAAAATATGTTAAATGCACTTTCAGCATCTGTCTCGTTCAGCACAACTCCCCAATCTACACAAGAAATTTTTAATTTGAAAATGTCCATATTCGTTAATGAAAAGTCTTGAAAATATTGCTGTGTGGGTTTCGCTTTACGCGTATGTTTATCTAAGCACATATAAATACCGAAGTGATCACTTAAATGTGTGTACATTATTCTGGCTTTCATATTAGACGCATGCAAGTTGGTTATAAACACCAGCGAAGATGTGGCAGTAATTCTAGTAGGCTTAATAATGACATTCATACAACCATAGACTTTGATTATTTGTTCAAATTCCCGTTTTGAGGGCAGATCTCCAACCATATTAATATTAAAATCTCCGGCGATGATCACAGATAGCTTATTTTCATTTGCAAAAGTCAACAAAGAATCTAGAAATACAAAAAATGTTTTGCACATTCCCGCTTGGAGGCCTACTAGTTTTTTGTCGACTGCCAGACAAAGGATTTCATAGTCTTCATGCACGCAAGAGAAATTCGGCACTTGGTCGCAGACAAGATGTTTCTTCACCATCATTGACACGCCTCCTCCACGAGAGGTAGTTCGATTCAACAAATAGGTGCTGTAAGAGGGTAAACATATTGCATTAGCTTCTGTGTACCACGTCTCCGTAAGCATGATGACGTCAAAAGCGAAATCTAGGTTGCTGAACAACATTTCCAACTGAGCGGTTTTGTACTTAGCTGACTGAGCATTGAGATGAAACAGCTTGAATGAATTCCCATATTCCAGACCACATACATCTTTAAACTCGGATTGTGTAATGTAATCTTTGTTTAAGGCCATAAAGAGGGGAAAAAAACTTAAATATATCTAATCTTGGATAAATCTTCCTTGCATCTTACATGCTGTACTGTTGTTCCATCTTTCTGGCGGACAAAAACCCTGCCGTTCCGATGCCAGGCGTATTTGAAATCGTGCACTTTATCCCATTGCCTGGTTGCCTCAAGCAACACCCTGTTTCGTTTCGTCAAGTTTTCCTGAATGTAGCAGCGCATTTTGGACTGGTTAAGTTCTGCCTTTTTCCTTAAAAACTGGGCCTTCAAATCATGTCTTGCAAAATGTGCTATGATACCTGGTATCTTATCTTTAGGTGCTGGAAGCCTGTGCAAAGCAACAATGTCGCATTTAGTTATTTCTGGAATGTGAAGCTCCGCTGCCACTTCATTAATCTTCGACAATAAATCTTCGTTTTCACCGACGGGTATGCCACGGAACTCGAGATTTAGTTTTCTACTTTGCCATTCAAGATCGTTTATATCTTGAGTTATCTGTCCTCTTTCAGTTTCCCGGTCTTGAGATTCAATTGATTCAACTCGTTTTTTTAGCTGCGAATATTTCTTTGTCATGATTGCGCATGTGTACAAGAACTTCGTCATATTTATCTGACATCACTTCCACTGCGTGCTCAATTTTTTCTACGGTGTCCTTTAGTGTCATGAGGCTTTCCAGTTTTTCATGAATACCTTGAAGCATAGTCGCTATGTCTGCATCTTGTTCTTTTTTGTTTTGCTGCTTTGGCTACCTCTCGGCTTTGCTGTCTTACATGTTTGGCAATGCCAACCCTTCCGCCATGCTTCGCCTTTTGATTTGTAGGTTGATTCTGCTATCCCTGAGCAGTTTCCGAAGTGGTACATGAAGGAGCATTCTCCGCACACACAGCCCTTTTTCACAACTATCTTTACAAACAGGACATGCATTGTCCTATGAAAATGGCATTTTTGCAAGGAAAACGCACACACACAAAAAAACGAAAATCAGGAATATAGCAATGGCAGCAGCAGTGGCGAGAAGAACAAGATGCAACTAAGTGCAACCTACAGAAAACTCGTTCCAACTAACCTGCAATTTGCAGAACAGAGGTTTAGCGCTTGTCGACACGCCGCTACTGCTTCCAATAATGGTAGGACATCGTCTCCGTGGCTCTTCTATACTCGGTAGCGTCCAGTGCCGGGCGTCGCTTCTGTCGGTGCTGGCTTAACACGTGTCCCGATTGAACATGACGATAGTGCAGCAGATAGCAGGCCTTTCCCAGTCCGATGATGCCGTCATTAGAAATCAGCGGCTTGCTCTGGTATCCGCAGCGCTTCGACCATGCTCCGTAGATGCCTGCAATTTGCAGAACAGAGGTTTAGCGCTTGTCGACACGCCGCTGCTGCTGCCAATAATGGTAGGACATCGTCTCCGTGGCTCTTCTTATACTCGGTAGCGTCCAGTGCAGGGCGTCGCTTCTGTCGGTACTGGCTTAACACGTGTCCCGATTGAACATGACGGTAGTGCAAGCAGATAGCAGGCCTTTCCCAGTCCGATGATGCCGTCATTAGAATCAGCGGCTTGCTCTGGTATCCGCAGAGCTTCGACCATGCTCCGTTGATGCCTGCAATTTGCAGAACAGAGGTTTAGCGCTTGTCGACACGCCGCTACTGCTGCCAATAATGGTTGCAAAGACTCTGACAGAGGACTATAGGACCAGTTTACAAGGCGACGAAGATGGCCAGCGGTGATCTCCTTCTGGAACTCCGCGATAAGAAACATGCTAAATACAGAATCTAGTGTCGTTTGGAAATTTTCCTGTGACTGTGACCCCGCGCCGCACCATGAACACCACCCGCGGTGTTATTTCTGATGACGACATGTTGGAGCTCACTGAAGATGAACTTCTGGAAGGATTTAAGGAACAAAATGTTTTGGCTGTAAAACGAATCAAGATGAGGCGCGATGGTAAGGAGATTCAGACAAAACACATAATTCTTACTTTTGGTTCAAGTGTTCTACCCGAGACCATTGAGGCTGGATAAGTCAAAGTACGTGTCAGGCCATACGTGCCAAACCCGCTCCGATGCTTCAAGTGCCAAAGATTCGGCCACAGCTCGCAGAACTGCCCGAGGCCGACTGATATGTGCTAAATGTAGTGCCCTTGGAAACACAATCTGAATCGTGTGAAAACTCTGTCCGCTGTGTGAACTGTGATGGGGAGCACGCCGCATACTCGCGGTCCTGCCCGTCCTGGAGGAAAGAAAAGGAAATTGGAACTATAAAAGTGAAAGAGAATATTTCATTTAAAGAGGTACGAAGGCGAGTGACCTACCTGTCTAAAACCAGCTTTGCCGATGTGGCGCGTCAGGGGGCAGCGTCACAACGGTCTCCGGCTACTGTCCGGCTCACACGTAGTGAGCCGGCGGTGACGCATCCGCCCCCTCGGCGGCTGCGGCTACCACTGCTCCGCCCATCTCACAAGAAGGGGCCATCGACCTCCGGGCTCGTGGCCTCAAAGGTCTCGTCCATCGAGACGAGGCCCTGGACGTCAAACCACTGCGCTCGCAAGAGCGCGTGTCCAGCGCCTCGCAAGAGCCGATGGACACAATAACCGGTCAGACGGCGCCGCCAGCGCCTAAGCAGCTCCGCGAATCTCGCGATCGCTCCAAAAAAGAAAAACCCCGCATCACAGTGGCCCGACAAGGGTCTGTAAGCTAAGTTACAGTCACTTCACACACAGCACAAACCTCTTTCTCAATATGGTGTCACGGAGCGGAATATTTCGAATGGTTTGGACGCTGATTAACAACACGCCGAATTACGAGCGTCAAAAACGTGGGCTTCCTGACTGTGCAGCGTATAATTTATTCGACATCGACACGCCGAATTACGGGCGTCAAAAGCGTCGTGGCCGCTCGGACTGCCATCTCGATTCCAGACGCGACACGCCGATTACGGACCCCGAAGTGTGCGTGTACGGCCACGTGGTAGTGCCGGGCTCGACCTTGGCCCTCGACATTGGGAGAGAGGATAATCTGCGGTTCTTCGTCCTGGTGAAAGGGACGCGGCCAAGATTGCTGGGAGCTAAGAGCCCTGAATTCGGAGAACTCTACATACCGGCAGTTTCCCTACATAGGGAACTAGGGAAAGGAGAGGCTATTTAAGCGCATGTTTTGGTCCCTGCTGATTAGTCTAGTAGCTGAAACCCATGCGCCGCTGAGAAGCCGTTGGGGGGCTAGTGCCGTCCAGTATCGCCTGCGCCGCCTGGCCACGTCCGAACTCCGAGGAACTTGTTGACGTACGAGACGTCAAACCAGCGTCTGCAACGAAGCTCACGGTAGTTCGCCTCAAGTTAGCTCAACCTGCTTGAGACAAGACGTCCAATCTAGACTCCCGGGAAACCCAGCCCAGCAATTCGCATCCACCTCGACAAGATCGGCCGCCAGCATTCCTTCGGGAAAGCTTTGTGCGTCGACTTCATGGTTTATGGACTTGCAGCTGCCGCCCGGCCACGCGTATGACATCGTTTGTTTCTTTTTGTTTTCATTAGAACTTTGCTTTAGTCAATTACTGTTAAGTGTTATTCTTGTATATTTGATCCGAGCCCTGTTTCATATGTTATATGTACTGTTAATTTGCTCATATTATTTGTCTTCATCATTGTGTGATATTAAGCTCAGGTGTGTTAATCTCTCTTGTGTTGTTCTTATTATTTTATTTTATTACTTGTGTATATTTATCAGTCGATAAATATCTTGTTTTTTTTTTGTTTACTCTCGACTCTGGACTCTTTTCACTAAATGGCGCCGAGTTGAGGACATGGATTACGGACAGCAGAGGCAGGCCCGAGAGAAAGGGAGAAAGAGCGAGTGGCGGAGAAGGAAGCTGGAGAGCGCGAGATACTGTTGCTAAAATTACGGATTCTGCTTATTCAAAGTGGCAACGAGAGCAGGGCTAGCAACGAGCCCCTAGAAGTACAGGAGAGCAGCAGAAATGTCAGGCGCCCGTAGTAGTCGCGCACGTAAAGTGCGAAGAAGTCGCATGCACGGTTCTGCCGATAGTAGGAAGAGAGGCTAATCTTTGCGAGCCTAACAAAGGTGATGCCAGATCCGCAGACCGGGGCGTAGCTGTTGAGGGACCCGTTGATGGGGACCTGATTGAGCGCGACGTGATACTGTGCCAAGTGAATGCTAGAGAAGCAGCTAGTATGGCTGTAGACGATTTGACGCAGTTATCCCGGGAGTTCGTCGCGAATGTTGCTCTTACAGAAGTAGTCCGAAGTGACACGAACTTGTTAGGTAAGAGCACCAGTGAGAGTGCAGTCGATCAGAAAAGTGCGCAGAAGCACAGTGCGGGCAGACAGTGAAGTGGTGGACAGCTCCCAGATATGTGAGCTACGGTACGGAAAAGAAAATAGCTGCATTGCACCGAGGTGTTGGAGCTCTCCGCCAGTGAAGGTGGAACTGAGAGGGGTGATTCACCCCGTAATCATCCAGACCGTGCGGTTGAGGTGGCAATCGTGACCAACGATATGCGTGCTGGTCACCACGAGATGCGAGCTGAAGGCTTGGTAATTGGCACCAGAAATCGTGCTAGGAGAAAGAGAAAGAAGCGGTGTCGCAGAGGCCGTAATGCGACAGCGAAGGCAGCGCCGCCAAGTACAACAAAGGGCGCTAATCCCTGCGGGGAGCGCAGTGAAGGATCTCGAAAGCCGCGTTGGCCGATTGCAATGTTTCGTGTACGAGCGCGTCCGAGCCGCCGGGGAGGAAGAGAGAAAAGGGCCGTTCGTCGCGGGGGCTGACAAAAGCAAGAGAGCAATCTTGTTCCCCCTCGGTCGGTTCCTTGAAAGGGGTGCAATGCAGGCACAGGAGAGCGTCAGTGAAATCGCAGCGCGATGCAGAAGAGGCATGTTGCCTGCTGTCAAGTGTCGGGAGTGGGCAGCGAGGAGAATGGCCGCTGTACCTTTTGTATTCTCTCGTTGACCAGACGAGCGGTCAAACCGCGCCCGCCCCGAGTACGACTTAAGGATTTGACGCATGTTTTGTAGAAAGCTTGTTCCTTTATTTGTTCGTGTCGGTTAATCTTTTTGGAGATTTACGATACTAGAGATCGTGTGAATAAGCAAGTTTATAGCTTTGTTTAAGTTGTTTTAGAAGCTCTCCGATAAATGATAGAGCTGGTTTGCCCGCGCATTAATTTTTGGAAACTCGGTTTTCTTCGTAGGTCGTTCTTCCTTAGGAGGGTAGACTTTTTGGGTGAGATACGCTGTATCAGTTCACTTTACGGAAGTGTTCGCGATAATTTTTCTTTGAGGATGGGTCTCTTATTTGAAGGAGCCGTTGTGGGGCCTTGCCTGTTAGAAATTGTTTGTACCATTCCGTTCAAACGTGTCTTGAGCGAACACGAAGGGAAGCGAAGCGTTGGCGCGAGTCTCGCACGTGTATTTGGAAGACGAAAGCATTTTTGCGTTTCATTTGGTGCGTGGAAGTGCTTTGCGGTAAGCGCGAGTGTTCTGGTAGTTCTGAGCTCGAATCGGGCGCAAGTTTTTGTTTGCAGTTTCACTAGTACATGTATTAATCAGGATGTAGAGTGATCAGACGGTTCATGGCGTTGTGCTGCATATGATATTTCCAGTACCATTTATTTGGGGTCATTCTGCAGTGAAGTTAGAGAATTTCGGTTCTGTGTGCCTGGACGTGCGGTGTTCCGTTAATTTTTTTTTTATAATACACGAGACTATTTGATGTGTAATGTTATGTATACATGGAACGATCTTCTTTTTCTTGTTTTCGTAAATGCCACTCGTGTAAGTGAATATTATGTGATAATATTCTGAAAGTGGGGGGCTGTGTCACGGAGCGGCATATTTTCGAATGGTTTGGACGCTGATTAACGACACGCCGAATTACGAGCGTCAAAAACGTGGGCTCCTGACTCACGGAAGCTCACGGTAGTTCGCCTCAAGTTAGCTCAACCTGCTTGAGAGAAGACGTCCATCTAGACTCCCGGAAACCCAGCCCAGCAATTCGCATCCACCTCCTCGACAAGATCGGCCGCCAGCATTCTTCGGGAAAGCTTTGTGCGTCGACTTCATGGTTTATGGACTTGCTGCTGCTGCCCGGCCACGCGTATGACATCGTTTGTTTCTTTTTGTTTTCATTAGAACTTTGCTTTAGTCAATTACTGTTAAGTGTTATTCTTGTATATTTGATCCGAGCCCTGTTCATATGTATTCTGTTAATTCTCATATTTATTTGTCTTCATCATTGTGTGATATTAAGCTCAGGTGTGTTAATCTCTCTTGTGTTTTCTTATTATTTTATTATTAACTTGTGTATATTTATCAGTCGATAAAATCTTGTTTTTTTGTTTACTCCCGACTCTTACACGCTCACTGTGTTCGCTTGAGTACGGAACGACCAACCAGCTTGTCTACCCCGTCGATCGACTTCGCGCCGACGACGAATCGGGGACAGCTGTGACATATGGACACGCAAATATTGCAATGGAACGTTAGGGGACTTCTCCATAACCTCGATGACGTTAAAGAGCTCCTTCATAAATATAGTCCGAGGGTGCTGTGTGTCCAGGAGACGCATCTGAAATCAGGAAACACAAACTTTTTAAGGCAATACGCCGTTTTTCGCAAAGACGGTGACGACGCTACCGCCTCGTCGGGCGGTGTCGCTATAATTGTCGATAAAGGTGTTGCCTGTGAACAATTAAACCTCCGAACTTCCGTTGAAGCAGTTGCTGCCCGAGCAGTACTGTTTGGTAAACTAGTCACGGTTAGTTCGATTTACATCCCCCCTTGCTATCAACTTTCGAAGACACAGTTTCAAAATTACATAGATGAACTTCCGCCGCCATATATAGTTGTCGGAGATTTAAATGCACACAACACTTTGTGGGGAGACTCTCGTTGCGATGCGAGAGGGCGCCTAATTGAAAACTTTGTTTTCTTCAGGTGCATCTATACTTAACCAGAAAGAGCCAACATATTTCAGCGTTACACATAACACATACTCATCCATTGACTTAAGTATAGTATCGAGTACACTAATACCGTACCTGGAGTGGTCTGTTCTCAAGAACCCCTTAGGGAGCGACCACTTCCCTATAATGTTAAACTCAACAAAACAAGATGGATGCTTGCCAAGTTTTCCTCGATGGAACGTGGACTCTGGCCAACTGGCAACTGTTCCCAGAGCTTACATGTTTATGTGGCGATGACATTGCTGATTTTAATGTAGACGATGCTGTGGCATATCTAACATGTTTTATTATTGACGCTGCTACGAGATCTATTACGCAAACTAACGGATTTACCAAGAAGCGCCGCATCCCATGGTGGAACGATGAATGCAGGAAAGCACGCAAAAACCAAAACAAAGCTTGGGGATTGCTTCTCAGTTCTCCAACCACCGAAAACCTCATTAATTTCAAGCAGGTAATGGCACAAGGCAGAAGAACCCATCGACGTGCAAAGGAGAGAGTTGGGAGAGGTACCTCTCTGGCATAAATTCTTACACAGATGAGGCGAAAGTATGGCATAGGGTGAATAAATTGAAAGGTCGGGAGTCGAACCCTCTGCCCTTAGTAAGTACCCAAGGAGATAGCCTGGAAGATCAGGCAGATTGTCTGGGCGAACACTTTGAACATGTATCCAGAGCATCTCTATACACAGAAACATTCATAAGGTTCAAAGAACGTGCAGAGCGACAGCCCGTTAATCGGAAATGTGCTCGAAATGAAGATTACAACCGCCCGTTTAGTTTAGCTGAATTTAAAACTGCTCTCGCTTGTTGCAACACCTCAGCACCAGGTGCTGACCGTATCATGTATGAATGATCAAGCACCTACACCCTGAAACACAAAAGACCCTCCTCTCTCTTTTTAATGTCATGTGGCTGCTGGGTACATTCCATCTTCTTGGAAAGAAGCTATACTAATCCCTATACTTAAACAAGGCAAGGACCCGTCCTTGCCTAGTAGTTACAGACCATTGCCTTGACAAGCTGTCTGTGTAAGCTCTTCGAAAGATGATTAACCGGCGCCTTGTCTATCTCCTAGAAAGCAACGGAATACTAGATCCGTACCATTGTGACTTCCGAGAAGGTAGGTCGACTACAGACCACCTTGTCCGTATTTAGGGGATTATAAGGGATGCCTTCATATACAAACAGTTTTTTCTATCTGTATTCTTGACTTAGAGAAAGCGTATGACACCACATGGCGCTTCGGTATTATCCGAGACCTGTCCACTATGTTGAGTACTATCGAAAGCTACCTTTCTAACCGTACCTTTCATGTAAGGGTGGGCCGGGCATTGTCAAGGTCTTTCACCCAGGAAACTGGTGTCCCGCAAGGCGGTGTGCTTAGCTGCACACTGTTTATTGTTAAAATGAACTCTCTACGCACGGCTATTCCACGAACGATGTTCTACTCTGTATATGTAGATGATGTCCAAGACTGGTTTTAAATCGTGCAACTTTGCTGTCTGCGAACGACATGTCCAGCATGGCTTAAATAAAGTGGCTAAATGGGCTGATGAAAACGGTTTTAGGTTGAGCCCACCATGCGGTCCTTTTCACTAATAAGAGAGGAATAGTACCAGACCCTTCTATTGAGCTCTCTGGTACCACATTACCTGTAAGCAAAGAGCACAAGTTTCTCGGCATCATACTGGACTCGAAACACATTTGTTCCACACATCAAATACTTGAAGGTTAAGTGCATGAAAACAATGAACCAATTGAAGCTGCTGTCACGTACAACCTGGGGCAGTGACAGGAATGCATTTTAAACTTGTCGTGAGTGAGTCAAGTCGTGAGCCTTGTCGGCTCACGACTTGACTACGGCGCGATAGTCTATTAGTCTGCTGCACCCAGTGCTTTAAAGATGTTGGATCCTGTTCACCATTTAGGAATCCGCCTCGCGACTGGAGCCTTCAGGACAAGCCCCGTACAAGGCCTTTATGTGGAAGCAAACGTGTGGTCGCTGTACCTTCAGAGGACTTATGCAGTTTTACATATTCCTTAAAACAAATTCAAACCGTACACATCCTACCTATTTTGCCATAAACGATACCACATGTGCCACACTATTTAATAATCGACCAACAGCGAAGCAGCCCTTTTCAATACGCGTGAGAAAGCTCAGTGAAGAAATGGGTGCTTCACTACTTGAACATTGCCTAATGCCTCCAGCGAAGCTGCTACCGCCGTGGCAGTGACTGCTGGTTGAATGTGACACATCGTTTATTGAAGTCACAAAACACGCGCCAGTTGCACACATTCAAATGCACTTTTTAGAACTAAAGTCGAAGTACTCTTGCTCTGAATTTTACACAGATCGATGCATCAAAGTCACATGCTGGCGTTTCCTATGCGGCAGTCGGTCCGCCCTTCTCGGAATCCGATGTACTTTATCCCAAAGCAAGTATCTTTACGGCCGAAGCCTATGCCAGTACTATCGGCAGTCAACACATTGATAGATTGAACTCATAAAGGCTGTAATATTTACCGACTCTTTAAGCGTTGTTAAAAGCGTTAATGATGCCGCAAAAACATAAACACCCTGTAATTATCACCTCTACTCACTGATCTGATCTGCTTATGCATCTAAACAACAAATCATAATATGCTGGGTGCCTGGGCATAGAGACATTGAGGGTAATGTTCTTGCCGACCAAATGGCCACATCAATAACATCGCACGCTATTAATCCTACAGCTGCTGTCCCTGTAACTGATTTGAAACCTTTCTTTGCTCAAGAAACTGCGAAGCCACTGGCAACGCTTGTGGGATGCGCAAACAAATAATAAGCTTCACTTGATAAAGCCACAGATAGGTTTCTGGCCCTCTGCATCGAAAACACGGCGAACTGATGTCCTATTCTGTCGTCTCAGAATAGGACATACATATGGTACTCACAACTTTCTATTGAGTGGTAAGATCCTCCAACCTGTGGTAGATTGTGGCGAGAGGCTCACCGTCCACGTCCTCTTGGAGTGTCGGGAAGCCGAAACGAGAAAGAAAGAACATTTTCCGCTAGCATATCGCTATTGTATCCCTCTCCAATCTTCTATGTTTCTCGGTAAAGACCGCTTTTTAACACCAACGCAGTCCTCGCATTCTTGGAAGATGTTGTGCTACATGTTATTAGCCCAACAAGTTCATAGCGCATCCTCACTCGAGAGGATGTTGCTGTGATAGTTTTTATAGCACATGCCTCCTGGCCCTTGTGTTTCAAGAGCTCTGTTTAGGCACTTGTGCTTCTGGCTAATTTTCGCATATTTAATATTTTGTAAGCTGTATCATTCCTTCGCAATTCATTGTTCATGTCCATAGTACACATAATAGTCATTGCCATAATCTTATTACGTATAGATTTACGCACTTTACAGTGACTGTTTTAGGCCCATTTACAGCTATGTCACATCTAATGTTCATATAGTCCACTATTCATGTACCACTAACAAGCCATTACCATCGTCTTGGCGCTCTTTGGCCCCATCTGGCCCTTGCGCCAATAAACCACAATAATCATCATTGCCTTTGCAAACTTTACGAAAAAAATGATAAACCGCAGGCTTTTACACTTCCTTGAAACAAATAAACTGTTCGATCCGCATCAGTTCGGTTTTAGAGAACGCCGTTCCACGACAGACAGTCTTGTTCGCATAGAGGCAAACATCCGTGACGCCTTTATCCACAAACAGTTCTTTGTGTCTGTCTTTCTCGACATGCGGTATGGAATATTTCTCTCGGGCGGTATGGAATATTGCGAGATCTCTCAGAAATTGGTATCCGCGGGAAAATACTTAACATAATTGAAAGCTACTTATCGAATCGCACTTTCCGTGTTAGAGTTGTCACTGCTCTATCCAGACATTCACACAGGAAACTAGGGTGCCACCGGGAGGTGTACTCAGCTGTACGCTTTTTATCATAGAAGTGAACTCCTTACGTTCAGCAATACCGCGCGGCATGTTTTATTCTGTATATGTAGATGATGTACAGATCGGTATCAAGTCATGTAACCTCGCTATTTGTGAACGACACATCCAATTAGGTCTTAACAAAGTGTCTAAATGGGCCAGTGAAATGGCTTTAAACTTAATCCCAATAAAAGCTCCTGTGTTCTGTTCACACGGAACAGAGGACTGGCCGCAGGTCCCAATATAGAGTTAAATCGACAGCGCATACCTGTGAACACAGAACACAAATTTTTGGGCATCATTCTGGACAAAAAGCTAACTTTCATTCCACACCTAAGTAATCTTAAGCAGAAATGCCTTAAAACAATGAATATTCTGAAAATCTTATCGCATGCGACATGGGGCAGTGACAGGAAATGACTTATGAACGTATACAAAAGCCTTATACCTACGCGCCTAGACTACGTTGCCGTGGTGTACCAGTCGGCCACTCCAAGCGCTCTAATGATGCTTGATCCCATCCATCATCTAGGTATCCGCGTGGCGACCGGTGCCTTCAGGACGAGTCCTGTAGAGAGTCTCTACGTTGAAGCTATCGAGTGGTCGCTTCATCTTCAGAGGTCATACTCTATTTTCATTTACTTTCTGAAAGTCAACGCGAACCGCGACCATCCCTCTTACGAAGCCATAAACGACATGACATCTCTAACGCTGTTTGCTAATCGACCTGCAGCTAGAGAACCATTTGCTCTGCGCTGAAGAAAGCTTTCTGAGGAAATGGGAGTTCAGATTCTTGAGCAAAACCTTATGGTACCAGCGAAGTCATTGCCGCCGTGGCAGTGGCAGCTCATAGAATGCGATACATCGTTCGTAGAGATTACAAAGCATGCTCCAAAGGCACATGCATTTCCTAGAACTCCAGTCCAAGTACTCATGCACAGAATTTTACACTGATGCTTCCAAGTCAAATCCCGGTGTTTCGTATGCAGCCATCGGCCCATTGTTTTCAGAATCCAACGTTCTGCACCCGGAAACAAGCATATTCACCGCAGAGGCTTACGGAATACTGTCTGCTGTTAAACAAATAAAGGAAACAAAGCTACAAAAAGCCGTTATATTCACACACTCCCTATCTGTCGTAACATCTCTCATGTCATTCAAGAGTCACAAAAATCCTGTACTCACTGGGCTATATTCCCTCCTGTGCAAAGTATATACATCTAATCAGCACATCATAATATGTTGGGTGCCTGGGCACAGAGGAATTGAGGGCAACATGCTTGCAGATGGAACTGCGACATCCAGTGCAACGAAAGCTGGCAACTCATCCATAGGTATCCCAGCAACAGACCTGAAGCCATTATTGCGAAAACAACTTAGAAGACATTGGCAACAGAAGTGGGACACTAAGACTTCCAATAAATTTCATTTAATCAAGCCCCGCTTAGGAAATTTCCCACCAATAACAAAAATACGGCGAACCGAAGTCATTTTTTGTCGCCTTAGGATAGCCCAGGCCATACCTATGGAACACACTCTTATCTGTTGACCGGCAGCGAACCTCCTACCTGCTGTAAGTGTGGCGAGACACTGACCGTCCTCCACGTCTTGCTGGAGTGTCGGAAAGTGGAACCTGAAAGAAACACTTCCCTCTAGCCTACCGACAGCATATTCCTTTTCATCCGAGAATGTTCCTTGGTGCAGACCCGTCTTTTCCCAGAAAATCAGTTTTTAACTTTTTACAGGATGTTGGCGCATTGCAAATTATTTGCCCACAAGTATCGTAGCATCGCCTCTCGCCCGAGGCCCCTGCTGCGATAGTAGCGCCTTGTAGAGCACCTGCCTCCAGGCCCTTGCACTTAAGGGCCTCGGTGAGGCAGTAGTGCTACTGGTATTTATACATTTTAGTATTCACTCCGTCCGAGTATACCTTATTGGTTCACAGCACACCTCACGAGCCATTGTCATTAATTTATTATGTATACATGTTGCTATTGGTTTTAGGCCCCTATACAGCCACGTTATATCTTCAGTCAGCCACGTTTCCCTTTGTAATTATTTATATAATCGAACACATAACAGCATCGCTTGGCGCTCTTTGGCCATTACTGGCCCTTGCGCCATAAAACGCCACATATCATCATTATCGTGCGGGGCGGGACGCCTACCAAAGCGTCATATAGATACTCCTTGTATCTCTTTCTTTTAGGCATCTCCGCAGACAATCTCTTCCGCAAAACCCGCCGCGGTGGATTAGTCAGCTAAGGCATTGCGCTGCTGAGCACGAGATCGCGGGATCGAATCCCGGCCGCGGCGGCCGCATTTCGATGCAGGCGAAATGCAAAAAACGCTCATGTGCTTGCGTTGTAGTGCACGTTAAAGAACCCCAGGTGTTCAAAATTAATGCGGAGCCCTCCAGTACGGCGTGCCTCATACTCAGAACTGGTTTTGGCACGTAAAACCCCAGAAAGAAGAAGAATCTATTCCGCAAAACACTGAATTCTAGCACCGCAAGCCCCTCGACCAACTGCACTAATCTGCGATGGTACAAAGAGCATTGCTCGGCTATGCTTGGCTAATAAAATGTGTTTGCTGAAATATTTTTACTTTATGACTTCTATCTTTTTAAGAATGTCTGCTCAAAAAAATAGTGAGATACAGGTGATGTTCACACCGCAATCCTCGGAGACAACTTCGACAGTGTATAAAAAATAATCTCGAGTTATCATGGTTCTAAGCTGCCGCCGGTTGTTCTAAATGTAGGTTTATCCAATCCAACCCAGTCAATTTTGAATGGAAAGCGCATCTAAGATGGACTCCACCAGCAAGAGATCCCCAGAGTATCTGCCAACGTAATTTACTACGTATCAATAAAACTGCACCATGAAGCGCGTCCTCGTAAAATGGGAGAGTGAGGACACGTGGGACGTGTATCCTGTAAAGAGGCTCGCCGATGTAGCCATTGGGATGGAGCTGCTTCGGGACACGGCCAGCGCACTAGAAAAATTTCGGGAGTGTCGTTGTCGACATCGTGTGGCAGCCTGGGAAGCCACCAGCACCTGCCAGGATTCCAGTGTTGGTAAGTATAACTACGAAATGTCCTAGATCGTTATATCCGCGGAAAGAGATCTTCCGCAGAACTAAAATGCGTGGTGCGATTTGTGCACTTCTACCAAACCACAAGCTAGGTGCGAGGAAATCTTGAAATTATTTCATTTTCACTGCTGGAGAATTATCCTTGCTTGGCAAATTTTGATGTTTTTACGGATTTATGTTGTCAAGCGTGGGGTTTGGCACGTGGTATTTTGTTGGGCACGTGGTATTTTTACCTATAATTGAGGCGATTTGCATTTGAGGAATTTTGCATTGTGTGTTGCGTCCTGTCATTTTACATTTTTCTGACCTGGTGTATTTGTGCAGCAGGTCAGTTTTCGCGTGTCCCGTGTTTCACTAAGTTGTCCGCCCACTCATCTTCGCACCCGCATGCCATTACCTAAATGTAATCTTCAACCTGCTTTTCTTTTTTTTCGTTTTCTTAACCATGCTGATGAGAGCTGTAGCACTGTTTCTAGCAGTTAGCTAGCACGTGCAAGGGTCACATGGTCGATTCAGTTATGCACGTGTTAGCTGAATAGGCAAGCTGAGTGGTATGCCAGAACAGACGTTTTTAACTATATTTCACATGAAGTGGTAAAAGGTCTGTAAAATGGTAAAACTCTCTCCCCATGTGTTTTACAGTTCACGTTTTGCGCAAATTTTATGCAATATGTTTTTATTTCCTTCCACTTATGCACTTAAACGTCGCATATGACTGGCACAGGGATTATTTGTGTGTAGAAGGCACTGTCCCTTACAACAGGATTCATTCTTGATCTTTGTCTACAAGGCTACTAGTTTAGAAATTTTTAGCGTTTGCAGCGTTGGTCTTCTTATGCAGCCAGTAGCAGCAGCTGCCCACTTCAGTGTAGATGCTTTTTGTTTTAATTGGTGCCAGCACATTTTAACATGCATAATTAAAGACATGTAATATCCAGCTTACTGTGTAAAATGTGCACAGCTTCTTATGAAGTAAATGCACACAATAGTATAGAAATTGTCAGCCAGAAACAATAGTATTAAAATTTACCAAAGAAAGGCATTTTTGTGTGCACCACTAAACCATCCAATATAATCGCAACTTGCATTGTTCTCTGCTTGCATGCTTACAGGAAGTCAGGCCTCCATGGAAAAAAAACGAAACAGGCTGGCACTGGAGGCTGCCGAGACTGACAGTTCAGCCACTGGTGCAAAGGTAAATGTCAGTTCTTACTTTAAATAGTAATTGCCAAGTAACAGAGCTTAATATGTTTGTAACGTGCACACTAACAAGCTTAGAAGTCAATTGTTTGCTTGCTTTCTTGGAATGTAATTCAGGGTTCTGGCATTGTCTTTCTTTTTTGTTTTTAACCTGATGGCTGTTTATGTTTCCTAAAACTATTTCATTCATAACCTTTCTTTCCTCACTGCATTAGATTATCTTGAGTAAAATGTGACCTGTCGAGACACACCTACATCTTTTTTAAAGCATAGTCCTACTATGTATGAAACTCTGCTCTTGGAACCACTGTGTGAACATTTTGTAAGCAGCTATATCGTAATACCATTGGTGTGCTCTGTTGATATTGAAGGCTTCGATTCTGAAAGAGTGACTTCTGCCAGCTGCTAATCACTCCACAATGACCCACTCATCTACCATGTATCTCTTTCATGGGAAATTTCGTGAAAAGTGCTGCTATACATGCATTTTCTCAAGCAGAAATAGTAGGCTAACAACGACTTTGAAGGTGCAGTATAGTTCATGAAACATTGCAAGTGCACTTGTGCCACTTTTCACAAGTACAGGGGTAGTACAGTTGCAGCAATAGTGCCCAAGTGCTGCATTTGCTACTTGCTGCGCCAAAACCACAAAAAAAGCCTTGGATTGCGCCAAAGTTGCTCCAAAACACTAAGCGCGACCACCACTAGTTCGTGTTTACGCAAACTTGAGAGGAAAGTGGTGGCTAGCTTTGTAGCCTGGGTTTTGTAACTTCACCTTTAGAATATCGCAAGTTGCCACTGTTGTCGAGTATCATGTTGTAGAGTGTTCTGATGCATTCATGTGCAGCAAGGTGCACCGTATTAGCGTTCCCATGTTTTTTTGTTTCTCATGCCCTTATAAATTGCATATCTTCATACTTAGCCCATGAGATATGCATAATCATTTCAGCCACTGGGGACGGTAGACAAAATGAATTTTGGCTCGGTCACCCACGCCATTGGAAGACATCTAGGTCCTTTTAAATGACTGTCATGTGTCTACTATTGATGCAATATGTTTATGTATTTGTGTGTTTGTTTCGCTTACAGCAGTGCGAACATATGTTGTAAAATATGAATGCAAACAGCTTCGAATGGACTGCATCTTGCCTGCAAGGAACACCGTAGCAACGCACATACCACATTTGAGTCTAGGTGCATGCAGTTTCATGTTATTTGAATGGCTCGTGCGCATAGGACATCGCGTGGCCTTGCCTCAAAGCTTGGCCACGTGATTTCATAGAGCCATGACAAGAAACATTTTAATGTGGAAATGAAAACAGGCATAAGCGAAGTGCGTGGACATGCTTCTGCTGATCGAGAGTGATACGCACGAAAGTACTGACTGAAAGCCTGATTAGGTTGATAACATATGTCATGAATAATTCTTTTTAGTGTTGCTAATAAACGCACATGTTGGCAATGTCGATAAATGAATTCATTATAACGGCAAGCAGGCCCGGTCATTCTCAGTGTGAATACCACAGTGCACCACATTATAGCCGCTGTTCCACCGTAGAGCAGCGTGCTTGTTAGTTCGCCAAATCATTACGAATGGTCAGAAACGCGTTGGTTTACAAAGCAGTTGTAACAAATCATGGCTCAAATTGTCAAAAGAATGCCTGCCGTGTGATAACCAAATCATCTAGCGAACGGAGCTGCAGGTTTGCTGACATACTGGCATCACGTAGTTCCTACCAATACGCAGTGTGCAAGAATGCCTCTGGCATTCTTGCACACTGCGTGTTGTAGCGGTCAGCCGGAGTTTCAGTTTGTGTTCAGGCATGGGACACTAAGCAATGGGAGAAGAACTGAAGTAGTACTTGAAGTAACCTTTATGTGTTTGAATAGCGGGAGTTTTTCTCCATTTACATGTCTACCACTGCAATAGGATCCCAAGTGCTGTTCAAGTTAGCCTTTGGTTCGAATTATGGGAGCTGTAATCATGGGGACTTCGCTGTATGAGGTAGACACTAGAAAGCGAAACATGGCAGTCTTTCGTGCCCTCTAAAGTTGGATCTATGACTGTAAGGCAGGTCTTAAAAAGACTGCAGGGGAGTCCATCCCCCCAAAAAAGGAAGTTCGCGTGGGAGATTTGCAACTACTTAAGTAAGCCGCTCCAGATTAGAATATTCCGCTCCAAATTTGAAATTAGCCACTTCCAAATTTTCCTTCCACCTCATAACCTCCTTCAAATTGAATATATTCTGCTCCAAGACTTGAATTTTTCTGCTCCAAAACATTTTCTGTTTCAGTTGCCCCCCCCCCCCCTTGCATGTATTATTGTGGAGAATTGAAACAACAACGGAGAGCATACCTGAAGCATAATTGACGGTATAGCATGTGCCGTTGGCCAGTCATCCTTGTCTATATGGACACGGCATATGGTTTTCACACAGAATGTGAGGCTGCTTGCCCTACAGCCCTACTGTAATGTCACTGGGCCTATATTCTCCTATGCTTGTTTCCATGAGCAGCCCTGCACCCTGCATGGAAATTGCGTGTGCGTGTTGAAAAGGATGGCTGGCCGACGGCACACACCTACCTTCCTTTATACTTCAGGCACGCACTCCGCTGTCTATATTTCAACTGTCCACAATAGTTCATGATACAGTGCAAGAGGGTATAGAGCTAATAGCTACAGCCACCTTATTCAGAGTGCATACATTGTCTCATTGCTGCTTTGCTGTTGCTGGACAATATATGCTGGCTTTTCTGGCTGCCTACTTGAACATCATGATCGTATGAATGGGAATATGTTGTACAGTTTGAATGGCCAAGCACCATAATTTAAAAAATCCTCGTACGTATTCACATATTAAAGTGTTGGCAAATTCAACACGCTGATTCATGGTATATGTGTAATAATGTAAATAAAATGCGGTTCGGGTCACTAGATTACTGTATAGCAGACATTTGCCTGGAAAATATATGCTCTCGCAAGCTATTCTGACGCGAGTGTGTTAGTAATAATGTTGTGTATGCTTGCAGCGAACATGTGACCACTTAGAAGAAATAGAAAGTCTGCTGCAGAGCACAGTGGAAAGCCTGCAAGAAAAGCTTCGCGAGACTCGGGCTGAGCTCGCCCAAGCACAGCAGTGCATTGGTGAGTGCACATTTACTGATAAATACTGTAGCAAGATGAACTTCTTTTGTAAGAAAGTCCTGCAGTCAGCTAATGTAGTGTAGGCTTTTAAACTCAATCAGGGCAGAGTCCTCAGAACTCTGCAATTCCTCCAGTTCCTATACTGATGTCACAAATGCTGTGCATGTAATAAGTTACAAGCCATATTCTATTTTCAATCTAAATATTCCTATCTCAGCATTAAGATAGGGCACATTATATGGCTGTACAATGATGCATGCAGGGTGTCCCAACTATCATGCACCGATATTTAAAAATATGCAAATGCCATGTACAAGATAATGTTGTTTGCTGTCGCTTGGAGATACTTGATCTATTCTTTGCATTCTGCTTAATTATATTACAATTCGCTGAAAAGTGTCAATGCGAACATTGTAGAGCAACATGAAAAACTTCCGATACAGCTTTCTGTTTCTCAATACGTGCTACATAAAAGTGTTTTTTCGAGCGCAAAAGAAGCCCATGAATACACGCACAGTGCCGCGAGTGGCCAGTCACGCGACAATTTTGCGTGTATTCACGGGCTTCTTTCATGCTGAGAAAAACTTATGTAGCACGTGTTGAGCAACAGAAAGCTGTATCGGGAGTTTTTCATGTTGCTCTACAATGTTCGCACTGACACTTTTCGTCGAATTATATTTGAGAAGTTGATTAAGACTAATCATGTAATTAAGCTGAATGCAAAGAATAGACCAACTATCTCCAAGTGACGGCAAACAACATTACCTTGTTGTACATGGCATTTGCATATTTTTAAATCTTGGTGCATGATAGTTGGGACACCCTGTATAAATGAGCACGTGGAAATTTCTTAACCGTTGGTTGCTAGAGTGCTCCTGTATGTGTCAGTATGTCTCACTCTCTGGTTGTCTTTCCAGCATACCCGAGCACAGTATTTTTTTAGTGTGCTTGTGTGTTCGTATGTGTGCGAGTCAGTAGTGACAAATGTTTCTTTTCTTCTAAGGAAGATATACCCTCGGCTATTCAGGTGCGCCATGGAAGACACCACGTAATTTTTGTCGGAGCACTTGTTCTGCTCTTAAAAGACGCCCTTGCAAGTATAAACTTCACAAATGATAGCAATGTGCACTAGCACCAAGTGACACATCATCGTCCACTGAGCACTTTGTGTTTGTTGTGATTGAGTTAATGTCCCACAGGAGAAGTGTCTACGTTATTAGTGGTACATCACCGCAGTGCAACACATTCATCACATGGTGCATGCTCTTTGGAGAAATCCGTCAGATTTCTGTGTCAGCACCCATTATTTTGTAGTTTTGCTTCCTGTTGTGGGTTATTCTGTTTCCTCTAAAGCTTTTCTATTTCTTAAAGTCAAGCTATGGCACAATTGGCAAATGGCAGAAGTGTCACAGCTGCCTGAAGTGCCCTTTCTATGACACACGCTTCATATTACTCAATTTTTTGAAGATGCTGCAAAAATGGCAAAGCGACTGAAACACATGATGGACAAGGCTGGCACTCCTGCTGAGCCTGTTGACGTTGCACCAGCACCAAAAGTAAGCAATTTTGTATTCTGATGGCAGATAAATGTTTCGAACAGGTGTAATTGTGCAGGAAGGATGACATTATGGACAGTAGTTTAATAGTCGTTCCAGCTTTTAATGTAGGCCAATTATTATTTAAGAATGTTCTTTCAGAGCCACTGTCTAAAGCAGTGGCTGACATCGGGACAGGTGAAAGCCGATAATCCACTAATCAAGTGAGCTCACTTAACTTTCACAATTAGACTTAGATGACTTATTGCAATATCAAAATGGAATTTAGGTCTAAAAATTGTTATTCCTCTTGCTGTTGTAATATGACAAGTTGGGCTGTCTGTGCATGTAAAGCAGACTCTGAGGCTGAGCACAAATAGCCATTCCCTTGCGCATACGTCACTCAGTAGCAGGAAGCCAGGTCGCTGCTCAAGTGGCTAGCTTTGTTCAAAACAGCACCATCTTTCAATGTGTGTTCATTGTCTCTGTTTAGCATTGCCATGGTTACAACAATGGCTAGTTCGTTTTCGGCTGCTAAAAATGTTCACGCGGTCACTCCTTGCATAACTGTGAACACATATGTTCATTTCGTTGTGTATGTACGAAGCTGCGCATCCCTATTGACATGTGCCTTCCATTCATGTGATTACAAGCATATTCATTTGCTTTCCGACAGCAGGATCTGCACGTTCACAAAGACGACATTCTTCCACTGGCATTAAGCGATTTGCCACTAATGCTCTCGTGTATGTGGAAACGAAGTTTCAATTGTAGGATAAATTGCTGCTTCATCAGGACACAATCCAGCTACAAGGAACACACATTTCTGCCTTAAAGTCCTTTCCTTTATTATTATGCACTGCCTAGACACATGTGGTGTTTTGGCATCTATCTAGTAACTGTTTTGAAAAGCTCCTTCCACCATGGCCAAGCTATGCCTCTTCATACTGTGGATAGCTATACTCTCCATGTCGCGCATAGCAGGCAGCACTACAAAAGCTAACGAGACTTCTCTTGCTGTTTACATTCATGACGAAATGGTGCATCACATATGAAAGTTATAGGTATGTGACACATAAGTCTGTGTAACATTACGTGTCATACTTTTGGCTCAGTATATGCACAATTTTATATGAACCGTCTCACACCTTAACCCATTTAGTACCATCAAACGAGCAGAATGACATGTTTCTGCAATCGGCAGCGCCAGCACACCACTTGCGCTTGTGATTAAAACATTGTATGTCTTATATGAAAATACAAAAATGCACAAACATTGCATGACTCAACTTAGCTTTACGTCCATCAGTTGTAGTCATTCTTCTGAAAAAAACTGTCTCCATAAAGTGGGACTTCTATGACCACACTACTTGCTTAGCTTGTGCAGCATTGCTTGCTTAGTAGGAAATGGAGTACAATCACTTGACCAGTGTAATGCTGATGGTGGTGTGCTGGTTTCATGCAGCTGAGTTAACACTTCCTAGTTATGTCTCCTCGATCGAGGGCATTGTTGCTCGCACTAATGAACCTCCAAGCGAAGGTTTTCTGTAATCGCAATTTCTGATATCTAAGTGCTGATGTGGCATGTACAAACTGCTTGCTTCAATTGGAGCTGCTTAAAATTTAATTTCGGCTAATAATTGCAATATTTAACTAATTTCAACTGTCTTCTAATGACTCTAATAACGCCATGCTTCTATATTGACAAACCTATTATGAAATTAGTTTGTTGAAGCCCAATATCAATTGAAGCTATCAGTAACTATTAAAGGCTATGCTAGCTATGAAAATGCTGCTTGTGTTTGGGGTTTATTCACTTTGTAAGATGAAATTTTTAAACACAAGTACAGTCAGTGAATTGACAATTGCATGTCTGCAAGGGGAAGTCAGACAATTGTATTCGAAGACAATTGCATCTTGTTTGATACTTCTAGCGCACTTGTGCCTCACTAATTAAGCTCAACTTGACCCTTGGCCCACTACTTAATCAGGCTTGAAGCTTGCAATATCTCCTAGTTACCAGAACTGCACCAGAGCTCACCCTGTGTCATCTCTCGAGGGATAACCTAACAATGAAATGACACGCATGTACCTAGATCTAAGAAGATGCATGTCATTCTTTTGCATTGAAGTTCCCGATACTGTCTAGTCTTAGCTGAAAGTGCACGGCTTAGCACAATGCATGCATGTTATATGTAAGGCTGCTTTGTTCCTTACACTAAATCGGCAAGAAGCAGCTGCTGCTGTTTTTGCGAACCTCAGCCTATTTTGTAACCATTCCTTTATCAAAAGTTTATAAAATGAATCTGCACGTGTTCTATTGCTTCACAGGTAGACATCGGTGACGGTGTGTATGTTGAAGAAGGCGTGCTGACGAGGATGCGCCTGGATGCCAATAATTCAGGTTCACGGTTCGCGAGGGGCCTCCTTAAAGCTCTTTTTACAAAAGAGCTTGAAAGGAGGTCCCTCTTTGGGCGGCCTTCAAATGTCCATAAAGGCCTTCCGCAGAAGGAGCCACTGGACTCCAAGAAGATCCACGCCATACTCGGTATGTTTGTGACAAAGAAGCATCTTAATATTCTTTGTAGTTTTCAAGAAACTGTTTTCATGGCAATTTCAGAGCTATGTTAGGGTAGTGCTTGCTTTCCTGGGAAAATTGCTATTAACCTGATTATAATAGCATATTATATTAAAAACTTTGCCAACATAACTGGAAAACCTTCATTACTCTTGCTATAAGTATTTTTGTGATTGAGGCCATGGTCATGTGAATGTACTACAATAACCTGTCTCGCGGAAAGCTATGCTGTTTGGTGACAAGCTCACTTTGACGATGTCTGCCTGCACAGCAAAATGATTTTATAATCTCGCTGTAGAACCTCCATAATGCCTGTTCAACTGCTTACATGTTGCTTGTATCATTTCTTGGTCCTTAAGTGCCACACTTAAGTCAACTCGCCTTGTGCTTGTGCCCAACCAAAGCTGCGACACAGTTTCGACAGCCACTTTGCCTTTTCTAAGATAGTTCGCATGCATGAAACTTCCATGTACTGTTCACGATATGAATATGGAAGTTCATTAAACTGAAGTTGATTTGCAGGTTTTGTTTGTAATGACAATTGGTATGATAGAGCTTATGTGTCTTGCATCTGTAGGTGTTGCGCACATCCATCATTGTCCGAACTCTTATGCACTAATTTAGCCATTTCATGCGCTTTAGAAGGACTTTCCACAAATCAGATGGAGACGTTTAGAGCTCATAGGGTTGAAAGCTTGCATCTTGTGCACTTCCTTTCACAGAAACAGATGCATGGTGTGTTGCAATGTCAAATTAATGAAACCAATGTATTGCCTTTTTTCTCTCTCTCTCTCATGTCTAGGCTACACAACGCAGCACTTAAAGGTCCTGCCAGGACAGCTGAAAAACACGTTGTCGTCACTACTAGCCCGACACTATTAAATGGATTAATTCAACTACAAATTTAGACCTGTTTCTGTTGCATGCCATACCTAGCCGCTTGGCAACGTGTGACGCCTGCCTTTGTTTATTGCCTGCTTCTATAAGAAAACAATTCTTTTGTGTAGTCACTATATACCTTACAATGGCCAGCATTTTAAACGTTCTTGACAAATTTCAAGATAATGCACATTACATCATTACACACATTAAGTAGCTTTCATTAAAGCTTGCATGCTATTCACTAAATTATTAATGTAGTCAGTTGATTGGTATATCTTTTTTAAAATGGCAACAAATGTGCGTTACTCGGAACGTCATTACAGTGTTCACTGAAGTCCGGCAAGCAGTTCTTGGACAGTTGCAAATAGGTTTTGGGAAGTACATAAAGATGTTATTCAGAGATAATAAAAGGTTTGCGAAGATTGCAATATATCTGTGGCCATTAGTCGAGAGAATGTTACTAGCAAGTTGTTTGGGTGTACAAAGGTGGTTAATAAATAGTTGCTTCACAGTTTCTAGGAAGTACATAAAACTTAATTCAGAGACAAAAAAGGTTTGTAAAGCTTGCAATATATATATATATATATATATATATATATATATATATATATATTGTTACGGTGAAGGGAAAGAAGGGGACACTAAAGAGAGGAAGACGAAGACTCTGGCCGTTGCCTGAACGCCATACACATCGCTTGTACATATACATCAGGCGCGGATCCAGGGGGGATGTCCGGATGTCCTGACCCCCCCCCCCCTCAGATTTCTGCATCACCCCCTCGCTGACAGGGGGATGACCCTGTCGCAAAAAATATGGCCACCAGCATTCTTCAAAAATATTTTTCGCGAGTACCAGTGGTATCAGCCATGTAGAAGTAAAGCTAGCTCGCTCACAAACTTAGTTGTACTCCGTAGGTGTGTGGTGTCGCGAAGTTGAGGTAGTTAATTTTTCTCATAAAAACCTTGGACCTCCTGGCGCCTGCCGTGCCTTACTCGTCCCGTCGGTGGCGTCGAATGAACGAGGGGACGTCGTTTTTGCCAAGCACGCCGATGTCCGCGCGAGCGCCTTCGCGCCTGATCAACTTAGTTCCCCATTGGGGTGTCATCGGTTGCCTAATTTTCTGTCATCGGTTCCGCGACCAACCTGCTTAATGAAAGAGATCTCTCGCTGAAGTGTTCATATATAAATAATAACAACTAACAGTTAAACTAAGAACTACGCATAGGCAACTTTTTTTTTTAACTGCAGCACCCATTGTGATCACAGTTACACGTTGACAATATCCATACGAGCACAGTACCGTTCGTACGCTACAAGTTTTTCATTGTGACTTCGCAGTTATATTGTCGTACATTAAGCATAGGAGGCTCAAAGCAGCTGGATCCGTTTATCTGAGTGGCCGTACTCGCGGAGCGGGGCGAAGCCTCGAGCGGCGGCTGCGAAGTGGGGGAGCGTGACGTCAGCGGCCAACGCCAGCGCGCGGGCCTAGGAAGGCGTCGCGTGGTTAGAGAAACGGGAGCAGATGCGCACCTTGTGTAAAAGGATGACGTCGCGTGGGAAACAAAACATGAAGACGCTGGCTCGCGCTCTCGGCTACAACGCCACATCGTTCTTCTTGTAGGTGGCGTCGTGAGTCTTCATACGCGGTGGTTCGCATATCGTAAACAACCAACGTAGTAGTTGCTGCGTTGGAGCGGAGCGTTTAGTCCTCCAAAGCAAACGAAGGTGTCTCAGCCGAACACAGAGAATCTTCTTAAGGAAATCAAGGTGTCCCAACAGAACTCCAAAGACGGACCCGTGCTTACGCATTTATAACGAACCTGCGACAGATCATTCCAAATTTTAAGAAACAATACAGGCTAGATGTACCGGGTGTTCAAAATTAAGCTTTATGGTTTTCTTAAAATTAGCCACTGGGAGGCACGTGAAGACCACCTGCGCAAATAAGTTATGTGGCCAGGGGGACACAAAGTGAGATGATAATTATTAACTGTCAGCAGCCGAATTAAGTAAAATTGAATAATTAACTTTTTATTGGCTGCAGCAAGTGTGTATGTTTGTATTCAAAAATTAGAGGCAGTCGTGTTTCTACACAATTTCACTTGGAAGAATTCTTCTAGCGTGTCTATGCTCCGAGATATCCAACTCCAAACTTTAATTGTCGTTCGCATTATTACGCATGCAAGAGAGTGAGGATCGGCGCAAAGCTCCTCTGTGATGTGACGCGGCTGTTGCGTGCGGCGTTTAGTCTGACAACGCGGCGGAGGCGTTGGCAAAGATAATAACTGTCCCCCTTCCCCTCGCGGATGGCGAAATAAAAAAAATCGAAGAACCCGTAACCGCAGCCGTAACACACGACCGCGCGGCCCGTAAAGATGGCGGCAGCTGTCATGCCGAAGCCCGAGGGCAGTGCGCGTGCGTAATGGTGACTAGACGACCGGGCATGGTCCTTGCCTGGGCTCCACAAATAAAGTGACTGCTTATTTCCAAGTATTGTAAGTTTTATTGAAATCAAAAGCAATAACTACACCATCAACAGCAGAAACTTTTTAGCTATGCTAACGAATATTTCATACTGCCGCTTTAAGTTTGGTGTTGTCATGCACAAATCTCATGACAACACTTCACCCATCAAAATGCCAATGCCCTAAAAATGTTCAAGATGCCTCCCTTCCACAGCAACGCAAAGCCTAAACCGCTCTCGTGTCGACTCGATAACCCTGCGCAGTACGACAATTGAAATTTGGAGTCGGATATCTCGGAGCACGAACACGCTAGAATAACTCTTCCGATTGATACTGAGTAGAAACACTACTGCCTCTAAGTTTTCAATACAAACATGCCCACTTACTGCAGTCGACAAAAAATAATTGTTCAATTTTAGTTAATTGGGCTGCTCAAAGCGATAATTATCATCTGACTTTGTGCCCCCCTGGCCACATAACTTATTTGCACAGGTGGTCTTCGCGTGCCTCCCAGTGCCTAATTTTAAGAAAACCGTAAAGCTTAGTTTTGAACACCCTGTATTATCAGGCACAGCCGCCAAGCACATGGCTGTATTGGGTAACGTCCTTTCCCTATAACCTCGGAGAAACCGATACCTGGCTTCGCTATAGCGCTTCTTCCTCTTTCTGGGGTTTTACGTGCCAAAACCAGTTCTGATTATGAGGCACACCGTAGTGGAAGGCTCCGGATTAATTTTGACCACCTCGGGTTCTTTAACGTGCAATACAACGCAAGCACACGGGCGTTTTTGCATTTCGCCTCCATCTAAATGCGGCTGCCGCGGCCGGGATTCGATCCCGCGATCTCGTGCTCAGCAGCGCAACGCCTGAGCTGACTGAGCGACCACGGAGGACTCCAGGTGTTGCTCGAGCCGTATAAAACGCGGGTTTATCGTGAGCAGAAACGGTAAATTTCGGTAAATGAGAAAGGCTACTATCATCATCATTGACAGGAGCTGACCCCCCCCCCCCTCTCAGAAAAAATCTGTATCCGCCCCTGTACATTCTTCTACACTCTAGGGCCTGCCTTCTTCCTGTAACATTTTGGTGGAAGGTGCCGGGTACCATCACGGAACTTCGCAGCGGACATCATCTCCCTGCCGCCACAACGGCGATCAACAGCCGACACAACCGACAACGCCTCAGCAGTAAATGCCAACGGTCATCCTCACTCATAAGCGGGACCCGGGGCTATTTTGTGGCACGGACAACGCCGACGTCGAGGACTGGCTTGCGATGTACGAGCGAGTGTGCGACAACAACAGGTGGGATCCTACGATGATGCTAGCAAACCTGATGTTTTATCTGAGAGGAACTGCGAAGCAATGGTACGATACGCATGAAGCTGACCTAACGAGCTGGGATGTCTGCAAAGAAAAGATGCGAGACCTGTTTGGAAGACCTGCCGATCCTCAGTTGGCAGCAAAAAAAGAACTTGCATGCCGCGCTCAGACGTCCACAGAATGCTATGTCGTTTACATACAGGATGTGCTGGCTCTCTGCCGCAAGGTTGATAACAACATGACCGAGGCAGACAAGATTGGTCCCATAATACTAAAAGGTATTGCAGACGATGTCTTCAACCTCCTGATGTGTAAGGATTGTGCCACTGTGGATGCAATTATAAAGTAGTGCCGGCGCTTCGAACAAGCAAGGCCGCCGCGTCCCTCAAAATTTCGACAGATTGCCCAATACCGCCGCGACATCTTCGTGCGAAGACCCGTCGCGGTTCGTTCAGCCGACAGAACCGGAAGATATAACGCGTATCGTTCGCCGTGAGCTTGAGGCCATGGCTCCGGCTCCAGTTCGTTCCGACTGTCGGTAAAGCGTGCCCGCTATTTGGGCATTCCATCTCTGCTCGGTCCGCCACACGAACCCCTACCAGATTTCTCCGGCCGCTCGCTCCCACACGCAAAGCTTTCCGCCACTCCGTCGCAATCCAGCTGACTGGCGCACAGCGGATCCATCTGTTTTAATTGTTCCGGTATTGGACACATCGCCCGTCATTGCCGTAACCGCTGGTCGTCGCCTCCTCGGTGGTCGTCTCCGAGTCACTACCGCCAAGTACCAGACAATCGCACTTTCTCGCCCTACACGCCGCCTAGGAACATCAACGCCGACAGTGCTCCACCAAGATCCAGCCGCTCCCCGTCTCCACAAGGCCGTCAGTCCCGTTCGCCTCTCGTTCACCGCTCTTCCTCCCCATCTGCAACCGGTCGCTTCCCTTCGGGAAACTAGGTGGTGCAGCTCCCGGAGGTGAAGCTGCAACTCCGACCCGGCCCACAAATTCTCTGTTCACCCTGCCTACACGTGGAAACCTACTCGACATTGAAGTTGATGGTGTTCCTGTTACATCTCTCGTTGACACAGGAGCGCAGCTTTCAGTTATTAGCGCTGCTCTCCGCCGAAGGCTCAAAAAGGTTCTGACGCCCGATGTACGGTGCACTGTGCGAGTCGCTGATGGGAGTACTTCACCTGTTCTTGGAATGTGCACAGCACGTGTGACCATTCCCTATTGCAAAAACCAGCGTCTTCCAGTGCCTTCCAGTGTGAAACCAGCGCGTTTTTTGACACTGGGTTGCACTGGGGACGCTGGCGCACGCTGGGAGTCACTGCGACACTGGTGAGATCGCTGGAGAAGTGCTGGGTCACACTGGACGAGACGCTGGTTTCACTGCTATGACGCTGGGGCGCACTAGTGTGCGCTGTACACGCGCTGGAGTTCGCTGGCTCGTACTGGAGACTGCGCTGGTTTCGTTTGTGCCGCACTGCCGGAGTGTAGGCGCTGTTGATTATTAAATGCTTGGTAAAATTTTATGGGCATCTCCTGTCCAAAAAGACAGACTGCTGTCCTAAATATAGCGCTATAAGTTGGGATCATAAATGTCTATTTCGTGTCGGCGATGTTGCAGCTTGGAATAAAGGTGCGTGATGCTAGTCCATGCATATGCGACACTTCAGATCACTTTCGCTTTGTACATTTCCCTTTTGATTGTGCGGATAGCTGTATTCGTGAACGAAATTACGCAAACGCAGATAACGCCTTGTTTTCTAGTAGTTTGTGCGCAATCGATAACTGCGAGTTGTCGCAGTGTTGTACAGTCGACACGAAACCGAGCAGCCGTTCAGACGCGTTCGAACGGTCCTCAGAAAGCCTGCCGCTGATTGATATTATCGCACTGACAACAAAGCTGCGGTGATTCGTGCGCTTCCACTTTCCCTGCTGTACTAAAAATAATAGTTAAAAGGTTCTGAAGCTCGAATACAAACATTTTCGCATTCGCCCGGTACCCACACCGAGATCGTTCGCTTCAACCGAATGTTAAGCCTACCGTACGTACCCGCCGAGTTCATCTACGCTCTATCGGCCCGTCTGTGCTGAGGAATCAACAGTCTAACGAGGATGAATCATTCTGTAGTTCACCTTTCCCATCGGTGTTTTTAAAAATACCATTCTTTCGTGTGTACGGTGTCAGGATAACAAGCTATGAGTGCCGATATGACGTGTTATAAAAATACCTATATGTGCTGTCGCCGAAGACTGTCAGCCGCATTAACCGACCGCTTCTCTTACGGAGATATGTGCCTAAACATACGTGTTGGTTAAAAAGCATTGTCGAGCTATGGGCGCGAAGAATACGAAACGGCTGTCAAAATCGGCAGTAACGGCCCGTACAACATTCTGAGTCGGCGGTTCATTTAAAGCTTTTTTCGTAGGTAATATACCAATCGCAAAAGCAAATCAGTGTTGCAGCACTTCCAGTTATACTATGCAATACGGACAACAACTTTTTCGTTGTGATAGAGGCGTAAGTTTTAGTTCAAGGCGACATCACATTTACCATGTCTGTGCCAGACGTCTGTGCAGAACTACAACTGTCTCTGGGCGTTGACATGGCAAAATATGAACCGCTGATCATGGATTAACTACTAATATTTCCATGCAATAAAGAAAAAAAATCGGCGTGGCGTATTGGTAGGATACTGGGATTGGGATCTGCAGGGCGGAGGTTCGAATGCTCGCCAATTTTTTTAGCTTTTTTTTTCTTTTTTATTGCATTTCAACGTTCTCTGTTTCTTTCTGTATTCTAAAAAATATACAAGATAGCCGGGCACCACGTATTTCTCCCTCTAGAGCTGCATTTCGCACCAGTACCCCGCGCCCAGCGCCTCCCCGTATGCCGCGCCTTGCCAGCGTCCCAGTATCCAGCGCGCGACACTGGGCCCATAATCAGGCATGGCACTGGGCAGTGGATACTGGGTTTTGCAATAGGGTTGCGGGCCATTATAGCGTTGTTTTATTTGTCGTCCCTGAGCACTGTCCACACGACCTAATTCTCGGCCTCGACATCCTTTCGAAACACTCTGCCCAAATTGACTGCTCCGCAGGTGTTGTACAGCTGGATCTGCCGCTTCCTGCCGATGCAACAACATGTGCTTCACCCCGCTTATGTTCTGCTGAGTTTGCAAGGCTGTCTCCAGAGGCGGCTACAAATGTCCTCCTGACACCCTGTCCTCCCGTACCTGATGGCGAGTACGTCGTGTCGCCGCTTACTGACGCGGTTTTGTCACGCGATATTGCTCTACCGAGCACCTTAATCCGGATCCTCGAAAACTGCGCTCGCGTGCCCATCCTCAATTTTGGATTTTCGACGCATGTGCTGCCACACGGTATTGCCATAGCACTTATCACTCCTTTGGACAAATTTGAGATTTCTTCTTTGGCCTCTGAATCCTTCCTCAGTACCAACGGACCTTTGTCACCTACTCCTTCGTGCTCGACGCCTGCGGACGATATTTGTAAGATGATTGCCCCTGACCTTCCTTCCAAGCAAATAACAGCTCTTCATCACCTCCTGTCATCTTATCGGGATATCTTTGATTTGGACGACCGTCCACTTGGTCAGACATCTGTTGTCAGACATCGCATCAACACCGGTGACGCCAGCTCCGTTCATAGGCGACCATATCGTGTCTACGCAACAGAAAGGGCCATCATACAGAAAGAGATCGACAAGATGATAGACAAGGACATCATTGAACCTTCCAGTAGCCCGCGGGCATCACCGGTTGTCTTAGTAAACAAAAAAGACAACTCGTGGCGCTTCTGTGTTGACTACCGTCACCTCAACAGGATAACAAAGAAGGATGTTTATCCCCTGCCTCGCATTGACGACGCTCTTAACTGCCTTCACGGATCCCAATACCTTGCATCAATTGACGCCCGCTCCGGCTACTGGCAGATTAGCGTCGATGAGATGGACCGCGAGAAAACCGCCTTCGTCACGCCTTATGGTCTGTACCAATTTAAAGTCATGCCCTTTGGATTATGCAATGCGCCAGCTACATTCTAGCGCATGATGGACTCTCTCCAGCGCGGCTTGAAGTGGTCTACATGCCTCTGTTACCTCGACGATATGATTGTGTTTTCGCCAAACCTTGAGAGCCACCTGAGGCGCCTCACGACCATACTCTCCGTGTTTCGCAGGGCTGGCCTTCAGCTAAACTCCTCCAAGTGCTATTTCGGTCGCCGCGGAATTACCATGCTCGGCCATCTCGTAAACGCTGCCGGCGTCCAACCTGATCCACAGAAACTTCACGCCGTGCGAAAATTTCCTGTGACGGAGCTAACCCCACCGGGAGGGTGATGTTACGGTGAAGGGAAAGAAGACGGGGACACTAAATAAAGAAAGACGAAGACTCTGGCCGTTGCCTGAACGCCATATACATCGCTTGTAAATATACATTCTTCTACACTTGTGGGCCTGCCTTCTTCCTGTAACTATATATATCCGTGGCCACTAGTTGACAGAATGTAACTAGCAAGTTGTTAGGACGTCGAAAGGTGGTTAATAAATAGACGCTTCACAGATGACACATTCTACCAACAGAAAGTAATAAGCAGTCGGTTAGAATTTAATCAACATGTTATGTCTATTCTTCCAATTCAATATCGGTGGCCAATAGTCGGCATGATGTTGGCACGAAGTTACAGTGTCTAAAGACGGTTTATTCAATGTCGATAGGTTCTAGTAACCTTTGTCTAAAGACGGTTTATTCAATGTTACTAAAATTTTTGTAAGGGAGTAACGTGAAAAATAGTTAAAAATATCTATCACATATTTTAAAATATTCCCACATTAGATAGACAGACTAGAAGACTAGACTAGACTAGACAGAGTAGACTAGAAAGAACAGTATACCACTTTCAATTTAATGCAAGAATGAGATCTTGGATAGTAATGGAATACACATAGTATACGAACAATTGTCCGTATACTGGCGCTCAAAATGTTTTATCACAGCATTGGTTAACAGCGTATCACACATGAATCATATGACATTTGCACTCTCTGTATTGATAATGTTCAGCATAGGACCCGAGGGACGAGGCGGACTACTGGAAAGCGGAAACCAAAACAAAAAACTTTATTCCACTCTCCCAAAGCCCCTTATATATATCAGGTCTTTGTAGCGCCGCCTTACGGCCACTTGCTCAAAGCACACAGGTGGCGACCTCTACATCCCTCCTTTTCACCCTTTATGGGACAGGTCCCTACAAGTCCAAACGCCGCGTTGTTCTCACTATACGACCGCTGCGAGTCTGTGTCAGCGTTTCCTGCGGCGTCACTTCCGTCTGCGTTGGATCTTCCCGAGGTGCTGCAGGCTGCATGATCTCGGGGGTGACAGGCGGAGAAGCTGCCAGTTGAGCTAGGGTCGCTTCCGATGAATGAAGTACCAGGTGTCGACGATTACGCTGAAGGACGCCTCTGGGGGTCTGAACAAGGTAGGACCGTGGACGCTGAGCCTGTGAGAGTACTTCACCACTGCAGCGTGTGTCAGTGACCCATACATAGTCTCCAGGACTCAAAGGGGCCAATTGGCTTGAAGCATGACGGCGATTGTAGTTCATCGCTTGGCGTGCCTTGTTCCACGAGTCCTTTTCCCTGAAACTCGTGTGGCATGGTAACGACGGCACCAGTTGTTCCGGTAGTTTCGGGAGACGAGTTTGTAATTTCCTTCCCATCAGGGCTTGAGCCGGAGAAATACCGTTGGGACCGGGCGTGTCGCAGTACGACAGTAAGGCAAGGTAGGGATCAGGACCTTTGAAGAGCAAGTCTTTCATTGTGCGCACCATGCGCTCTGCCTCTCCATTGCTCTGGGGTTACCTCGGGCTGCTGGTCTCGTGACGGAAGCCGTATGACCGCGCAAACTCGGCGAACTCGTTGGACACAAACTGCGGTCCGTTGTCGGTCCGGACGATGTCCGGTATGCCAAAACGGGCAATTCAGCTCTTGATCGCCGAGATAACAGCTCGTGCCGTGGTGGAGACTACTTCGGGAAACCTGGAATAATAGTCAACAATCAGGACGTACTCGCGGCCTTTAGGTTGAAACAGATCGATGCCAAGGTGCTGCCACGGTCTGTCGGGTGTAATCGTGGGCAACAAAGGCTCAGAACGCTGAACTCGAGTCTCGGCGCATATGGCACATTGGGTCACCATATGCTCAACATGCATGTTACAGTTAGGCCACCAAACAGACTCCCTGGCCCGTTCTTGGCAACGGCGCACTCCTTGATGTCCTTCGTGTAAGAGGGCGAGAATGTCCTGGCGCAAGGCTGAAGGAATGACAAGTCGTCGGTCCAGCAGAAGGATGCCGTCGTATATGCTCAATCTGTCCCTCTCCTTCCAAAATGGAGTGATCTGCAGGGGCACCTTGTTTTTGTCTGGCCATCCTTTCATACAGTACGTCATGACCGCAGAGCAGACTCCATCTTGGGCTTGGTGTATGCGGACATCTTCTAGCCGCCTTGCTACAAGAGGCCGTAATTCCTTGAACACTTCACCGACAAACAACTCCAGGGTGCCTACCATGCGAGTAGCTGGAAAATCAGAGGGAGCTCGTGACAAAGTGTCCGCCGTAGCTAAGTGCTTTCCAGGCACATATTTCACCGCGTACTGATATCGCATCAGTTTTATTCGCATTCGTTGTATGCGAGGCGGCACGAGTTCTAGGTCCTTGTTACCCAAAAGGGTGACCAGAGGAAGGTGATCTGTCTCTACCTCGAAGCTTAGGCCGCAAAGGAACTGGTCGTACCGTGAAATGGCCCAAGTCACCGCGAGGCTTTCCTTTTCTGTTTTACTATAACGTGCTTCCGTCGGAGTAAGCGCCCTTGAAGCATACGCTACAGCCCGTCGGGTACCTTCAGGCTGGTCCTGTAGCAGTACAGCTCCCAGACCGTTGGAGCTGGCATCCGCGGATACTACAGTGCGGTAGCAAGGATCGTATTTTGCCATACACGTGTCGGAGCTCAATAGCAACTTGAGGCGTGAGAAGGCTTTTTCTTGACTGGGACCCCAAGTCCAGGTGCTGTTCTTGTTTAGGAGGGAACGAATGGGCTCCGTAACGTCGGATAGGTGAGGTATAAACCGTGCGACGTGATTGGTCATTCCCAGTAATCGTCGTACTCCGCTGACGTCGGTCGGTGGCGGCAGATCCCTGACAGCCTTCACCTTGTCGGGGTCTGGCGAGATCCCGTCTGCCCCAATCACTACTCCAAGGAACTTGACCGAGCTGACCCGAAACGCGCACTTTGTTTCGTTAAGGGTGACACCCTCCTCCTCAAGGCGAGCAAGGACTGCAGCCAGGCGGTCGTCGTGCTCTTGACGGTCTTTCCCAACGATTAGAATGTCATCAATCAGGTTCACGACCCCAGGCAAGCGCTCAAGAACCCTCGACATTAACTGCTGGAAATACTCTGGTGCCGTGGCAATACCAAAAGGGAGTCTCTTGTAACAGTAGCGGCCGAACGGCGTTATAAATGTCGTGAGTTCCTGGCTGTCGGCTCCCAGCTTCACCTGATGGAAACTAGACCGCGCATCCAACTTGGAGAATACTCGCGCTCCACCCAACTGGCCGAGGATCTGTTCCACCGTCGGCAAGATGAAGCGCTCCCTTTCAATGACTTCGTTCAGCTTCGTCAGATCGACGCAGATTCTGTAGCCGCCCGATGATTTGGGCACGACTACAAGCCCGAAGCACCACTCGGTTGGCGTCTCTACCTTCCTTATGACGTCCTGCGACTCCAGGTCGTTCAGCTCTTTCTTGACAACGTCGTATAAAGGAATTGGAATCCTCCTTGGGGCGCTCAAGGAAAATGGACGAGCGCCGGGTTTAATGCGAATATGATATTCGGCTTGCCGAAACTTTCCCAACCCTTGGAAAATCTTGGCTGTGGGGGAATGAACGCACTCGGCAGAATCCAGGAAGTGAACAACACCACGGGCTTCAATTGCAGGGAGCCCAAGCAGGTGAGTGCGCTGACGTTCAACCACGTACAAGGTCTGCACTGTGGACTTATCACCCCACTGTAAGGTTGCTTTAAAGGTACCAAGAACGTGCAGACTCTGTTCGCCAGGGCTCAAGACTTCCCCTTCAACATCATCCAGCACTCGCGGTCGGCCTGGAAAAGACGGCGAGACAACAGAGACTTCCGCGCCAGAGTCTATCTTAAACTCGGCCGGGTGCCCGTTCACTATAGTATGTCTATGTACCTTGCACGTCGTGAATCCACGTTGTGAAGTTCGACGGAATCCAGTAGCTCATTTCTATTCTTCTTCATGCACACTTCGGCAAAATGGCCTAGCTTTCTACAGTAGTGGCAAACTGATTTTCTGGCTGGGCAGTCTTTTCGAGAGTGACGCTGTCGTCCACAAAAGCCACACGATAACCTAGCCGGTTGCTCAGACTGGTCGCGAAAACGTGGCGAAGGGGTGGGCGTATCGTTTCGCCGAGCCGAGTCAATGTTTAGCGTTTCGGCAAGAGCGTTATCCATAGTCAATCTAGCGCGTGATAACCGCTCTTTTTCTGCGTCCTCGTGTATGCGGGCTTGGCACAGTGCTTCCTCAGCGGTAAGTTTTGTGCACCGGCACAATTGATCAGACAGTTTCTCGTCACGTATGCCTACGACGAATCTGTCACGAACAAGGCGGTCCTCGACGAGCGGGCTGTTATAGCTACAGCGCTTTGCCAGGTTGCGTAATGCCGTAAAAAAGTCATCCACAGATTCGCCTGGTTGCTGAGTGCGGCGGTGGAAACGACGACTTTCGTATATCTCATTTACTGGATGCACGAAATTCGAATCCAACTTTTCTTTGACGGCAGTGAAAGAAAGCGCTTCCGGTGTTGACACCCCCAAGGACGATATAATGGTCCTGGCTTGCGGTCCCATACAGTAAAGAAGTGTCCGTACCTGGGCCTCATCGCTGGCACTGTGGAGGCCGGCCACGAAAGCGTAATCCTTGAACGTCGAAATCCACGTTTGCCATTCTCCCGGGTTTGAAAACGTGAAGTTCCCGCAGGGGCGTCTGCGTAAGCAGGCGTTTGGTGTGCTGCGACACCACGGACCCGAGCACATGAGGGTTGGACCCTCCGCGTGTAGCCGTGCGCGGCTTAGCCGTGTCTGGGGAAAGGGGGATCCTGGGGGCTGAGCCCATGCTGGGTGTTCGGACCTTTATGGCCCCCCGGCGGAGGCAACACACCTCTTCGGCCTCTGCTTCACATAGACGGCACCCCCGGACTGACCCACCCGGGGGAAATCGGCAGTCGCCTTTTCCTGTCTTCCTCTCCAATCTTCGTCTTTCTCTCCCGCTTTTCATCTTTCCTGTCTTCTCATCTTTTCTATTCACTTCCACTTTTCCTGGCGGCAAGGGTTAACCTGGTGTGGCTGTCCTACCTTGGGTATACCATATTGGGTTATAGTAACGGCATACTGCTGGCGCTGTGCAGACTTGTTTATATGTTCTGCCACGTCCCCTTGTTGGGCTCCGTGGTGGGTGGCAGACGCCGTTGCCGAATAAATCACTTATTTCCATGGGATCCTCAAACCCCTTTTCTACCGATCGTGCCTCGAAAAGGGTACGCACCGAAGCAACCTCGCTATTCTGGCTCAAAAACAAAGAAACTTTCCCCAAATTCCACGTCCTTCACTGTGAGCAGTCATCTGCGAAAGCTAGAGCAATTTCCCCATTTCTTGTGGCCAAGTGCCTAAAAGAGACCATTGGAGCTGGTTATAAGGTAACAAAGATGTCAAGTGGAGATTTGCTTCTCGAACTCAAAGACAAGGAACAACACAACAAACTCGCACACCTCGTAGCTTTTGGTAACATACCTGTTTCTGTGAGCGCACATCGAACTATGAACACAGTGAAAGGCGTGGTATCAGATGAAGACTTAATGACATTGAATGAAGAAGAACTCCTGGATGGATGGAAGGACCAAGGCGTAATCCACGTGCAGCGCATCAAAATCAGGCGGAATGACATCGAAATCCCAACAAAGCACTTAATACTCACTTTCAACTCAACTACTGTACCTGAGACTCTCGAAACCGGCTATGTAAAACTTCATGTTCGAGCTTATATTCCAAACCCGCGACGTTGCTTCAAATGTCAGAGATTTGGTCACGCATCCCAGAGCTGCAGAGGGCAGCTTATTTGCGCAAAGTGCGCCACAACCGCTCACTCTGCTGACGACTGCAATAATGATGAGCTACATTGTGCGAACTGCGACGGCAGTCACCCTGCATACTCCAGAGCTTGTCCAGCCTGGAAGAAAGAAAAGGAAATAATTACAGTAAAAGTTAAGGAGAATATAACATTCCGTGAAGCTCGACAACGGATCTCATCATTATTGTCACTGAAAACATCCTTCGCCGAAGTGGTGCAACGGGGGGCGGCACCACAACGGCTTCTGGCGGCAGCCCGGACCACGCCTAGCGTGCCGAGGTCAACGCCATCCGCCCCTACGGTGGGAGCAGCCAACGCTGCCCTGCCATCTCTCAAAGTCTCCACACCAGTGGCATCTACAAGCTCCGGCAGCAGCCAGGGCACCGCAGAGGCCACAGGGGTCCTTTCGACCTCCGGCCCAGTGGGGACAAAGACTTCGTCGCTCGAGATGAAGTCTACGCGACGCACACATCGCTCTCTGGAGCGGGTGTCCAGTGCCTCGCAAGAGGCTATGGACACCAGTCCAAGCCAAACGGCGCAGGTAGCGTCGAAGGAGCGGCGAGGTTCTCTCGACCGCTCCAAAAAAGACAAAACACCAATTACAGGGCCTAACAAAGGCCCTGTAAAGTAAATTCACTCTCCTCCCTTTTGAGACACACAGCACCTTTTATTTTTCTCCAACATGAACACAATAATGCAGTGGAATGTTAGGGGACTAATCCACAACCTAGAGGACAACCAAGAACTTATCAGTAAATTTAATCCAAAGGTGCTGTGTGTTCAAGAAACACATCTAAACTCCAGAAACACCAACTTCCTACGTCAGAATATTGTTTTCCGAAAAGATCGCGAGGATTCTGCCGCATCATCTGGTGGTGTGGCCATCATACTCGACAGAAGTGTAGCCTGTCAGCAACTTCCACTTAATACGGCACTTGAGGCGGTAGCTGTTCGTGCTGTACTTCTGGGTAAACTCGTTACCATTTGCTCGCTCTACATACCCCCACATTATCCTTTACGCAAGCATGAATGTCAGTCACTTATAGATGAATTACCAGAACCTTACCTCGTTCTTGGCGATTTCAATGCACACAGCAGCTTGTGGGGCGACACGCGTATCGATGCGCGAGGACGCCTAATCGAACAATTTCTTTTCCCCTCTGGTGCGTGTCTCCTGAATAAGAAGGAACCCACCTACTACAATCTCGCAAACAAAACGTTTTCTTCCATTGATCTCAGTGTAGCTTCCCCGTCTATATTTGCTGAACTTAAATGGGAAGTTATAAAAAATCCTTACGGGAGTGACCACTTCCCGATACTGCTGAGATCACCACCACAGGCACCCCGCTGGAAGTTGGATATGGCAGATTGGGAGAAATTCCAAAGTCTTACAAGTAGTATCTCGTGGTCTGAAATATCTTCGCTGGGAATTGATGCTGGTGTCGAGTATTTTACATGTTTTATAATTGATGCCGCTTCTGAATGTATACCTGAAATAAGTGGTGCGACCTGCAAACGCCGTGTCCCATGGTGGAACGAGGAATGTCGGAAGGCTCGTAGGAAACAGAACAAAGCGTGGGGGTTGCTACGCGACTCCCCAACTGCGGAGAATCTTGTCAATTTTAAGAAGATAAAATCGCAGGGGAGAAGAACACGTCGACAGGCCAGGAGAGAGAGTTGGGAGAAGTTTTTATCAGGCATCAACTCGTATACAGACGAGGGCAGAGTCTGGAAGAAAGTTAATAAGATAAAAGGGCTACAAACTTATTCACTCCCGTTGGTAAACACACAAGGCGACAGTCTGGAAGACCAAGCTAACTGCCTGGGAGCACATTTTGAACATGTGGCAAGCTCATCCCATTATTCGCCAACATTTAAAAGACACAAGGCTACCATAGAAAAACAGAAAATAGAAAGAAAATGCACCGGAGACGAGGCATACAACCAGCCATTTTGCATCGCTGAGCTCTATGCGTCGCTTAGTTGTTGCAACAAGTCTGCCCCAGGCTCTGACCGCATAGTTTATCAAATGCTAAAACACCTTCCCCATGAAACAAAGAAAACTCTCCTCTGCCTTTACAATGCTATATGGTCCTCCGGCAAGATCCCCGCCGCCTGGAAAGAGGCCATTGTCGTCCCTATACTGAAGCAGGGCAAGGACCCATCGTCTGTTTCGAGTTACCGGCCTATAGCACTAACAAGCTGTCTCTGCAAACTGTTCGAAAAATTGATAAACCGCCGACTAATACATTTCCTCGAATCAAACAAACTGCTTGACCCGTACCAATGCGGGTTTCGAGAGGGTCGATCCACCGCCGACCATTTGATACGTATTGAAACGCAAATTCGTGAAGCTTTTGTCCATAAGCAGTTCTTTCTGTCTGTATTCCTTGATATGGAAAAAGCCTACGACACCACGTGGCGGTTTGGAATACTTAGAGACCTCTCACACGTTGGTATACGTGGTAACATGTTAAATGTCATAGAAAGTTATTTATCTAATCGCACATTCCGTGTTCGTCTGGGAAATGCTGTATCAAGACCATTGTGCAGGAAACTGGAGTGCCACAGGGCGGGTTGCTGAGTTGCACTCTCTTTATCGTAAAAATGAGTTCTTTGCGTCTGTATATCCCAAGAAACATGTTTTACTCTGCATACGTCGATGATGTACAGTTAGGTTTCGCCTCGTGCAATCTTGCAGTCTGTGAGCGGCAGATTCAGCTTGGTCTGAACAAGGTGTCTAAGTGGGCAGACGAGAATGGATTTAGCCTTAACCCACAAAACACCACCTGCGTCCTGTTCTCCAGGAAGAGGGGTCTGCACCCCGATCCTGACATTGAGTTGCAGGGACAACGTGTGGCCGTAAAAACAGAACACAAATTTTTAGGTGTGATTCTAGATACGAAACTTACATTTGTGGCACACATACAGTATATAAGGAACAAGTGTATGAAAACAATGAATATTCTAAAAGTGTTGTCACGCACCGTTTGGGGTAGTGACACAAAGTGCCTTTTAAATCTGTATAAGAGCCTCATACTCACACGACTAGATTACGGCGCCATAGTGTACCATTCCGCTACGCCAAGCGCCCTAAAGATGCTGGATCCTGTACACCATCTAGGCATCCGCCTAGCCACTGGTGCCTTCAGGACAAGTCCTGTGTCAAGCTTGTACGTAGAAGCGGACGTTGTGGTCGCTTGACATGCAACGTTCATACTTAAGCCTTACCTATTTCCTGAAAGTAAGTTCGAACTCGGAACATCCGTCCTTCTCAATCATAAATGATATGACCAGTGCCACACTCTTTAATAACCGGCCGACAGTAAGAGAACCCTTCTCACTACGTATAAGAAAAATTAGCGCAGAAATGGATATCCCACTACTTGAAAATAATTTGATGGCCCCAGCAAATCCAGTGCCACCGTGGCAGTGGCAACTCATAGAGTGTGATACTTCGTTTGTAGAGGTCACAAAAGACGCTCCAGAGGCACAAATCCAGATGCATTTTCTAGAAATCCAATTCAAGTACTTGTCCTGCACTCAGTTTTACACTGACGCTTCCAAGTCACATGCAGGGGTTTCTTATGCAGTAGTCGGCCCATCGTTCTCCGAGTCCGATCTACTGCACCCGGAAACAAGCATTTTTACGGCTGAAGCCTATGCACTTTTATCAGCCGTGAAGAATATAGGCAAGTCAAAACTCAAACGATCAATAATATTTACAGACTCCCTAAGCGTTGTAAAAGCTATCATGACTCTACACAGACACAAAAACCCTGTACTCATTGAACTGTATTCTGCTCTGTGCAAAGCATATATGTCTAACCAGCATATTATTTTGTGCTGGGTGCCTGGCCATAGAGGCATCGAGGGCAATGTTCTGGCTGATCAAATGGCCTCATCAACTGCATCGCGAGCCCTTAACCCTACAGCTTCTATCCCTGCCGCAGACCTCAAGCCCTACTTAAGAAATAATCTTCGAAGCCGCTGGCAGCGCTTGTGGGATGCCAAAACAAACAATAAGCTCCATTTAGTTAAGTCACAGATAGGTCCCTGGCATCCCGTTACGAAAATACGAAGAACTAATGTCCTATTCTCTCGTTTGAGAATAGGACATACATACGGCACCCACAATTTTATTTTAACCGGAATTGACCCACCAACCTGTGGTAGATGTGGAGAGAGGCTTACCGTGCTCCACACCCTCGTGGAGTGCAGGGAAGCCGAAACAGAGAAAAAAAGGCACTTTCCTCTAGTGTACCGGTACTGTCTCCCTCTCCATCCCGCTATGTTTCTGGGTGACAAACCCCTCTTTAACACCAAAGCTGTCCTGGGTTTTCTTAGCGATGTAACATTGCATGTTATTTGCCCAATTGTTTCATAGCGCATCCTCTCTCCAGAGGATGCCGCTGCGATAGTAGTTTTGTATAGCACGCGTCTCCAGGCCCTTACATTTCAAAGGGCTTGTCAAGGCAGTAGTTCTTTTTGAAAAGACTTATCAGTGATAAATTCTCATTTATCATCATTATCTTGCAATTTGTTTTTTTTTTCATAGTGCACCTCATTAGCCATTGCCATAATTTTATTACATATATATTTTACGCATTTTACAGCGATTGTTTTTAGGCCCTTTTACAGCCACGACACATCTACCTTTCGCAATTCATTGCTCCATTGTCAACTTATTAACACAGGCCTGGCGCTCTTTGGCCATACCTGGCCCTTGCGCCATTAAACACCATACATCATCATGAAAACGTGAAGTTCTCAGGTGGGCGCAGACCAGATGCGCCAGCGCGAACGATGTGCATTTTTGGTTCGGTGGTCTCGGCGGGGGTGGATTCCGTGTCAGGCATGTCAGCGTTAACAGCGGGATCCCACTTCTGACACCATGTTCAGCATAGGACCCGAGGGACGAGGCGGACTACTGGCAAGCGGAAACCAAAACAAAAAACTTTATTCCAGTCTTCCAAAGCCCCTTATATATATCAGGTCTTTGTAGCACCGCCTTATGGCCACTTGCTCAAGGCACACAGGTGGCGACCTCTACAGATAACACCTGAGGGTGATGGCGGCGTCTTCTTCATTGACGCCGTCCACACGCAGATAACTCCAATGAGACCGGACATTTTGTCGAAGTATTCAGTGCTCATTTGATATTTCGTTCAAGGATTAAAGGGACAGTTCTATAGTACCCTGAACATTCTGTGGAGGAAGAAATAAGTGAGCGCGGGGGAAGGCAAGTACAACAAACTTCTATATCTTAAGTGAACACACAAAAAATGTTAATGATGTGTACTCGCGTAAAGGGCCCAGCAAACACCCTCTGCTTCACTGCATGACATGATTGTCGTGTGCGGAAATCTTTATACAAGAAAGCAACAAACCCAGTCATCAAAACAAACTCATCTAAGCGAACACAATACTAAGCAGGTATGAATGTGATCACACAACTTCAAAAATGCATAACTTGCTTCCTCGGACGGCCGCAGTGTTTGTAAAAGGCCATGGACCCCGTGAATTCCCAGGCCCGCCAGGACACGTAGCCGCTGCCACTCCTTTTCATCGCTTCAAATGCTTTCAGTTCACGAGCATACCGATCCCTCAGCCGCTTCAATGGTTTCAGGCACTCTTCGACTGAAACAGGGAAAACAAGACAAACAAACAGGCGCTGAGTGCACAGCATGTCCGGAGACACACGTGAGTAGCATTGAAGCACCTGTTGTGAGTCCGGAGTACATACGTATCTGCTCCCACGCGTTGTTTCTTCGCTCCGCATCCCGGTAGTCCATTCTTAAGGTGTCGTAGACACAAGGGTGTCGCTGGACGGCGTCCAGAAACCTTTCGATTTCGGAGCCGCACAGGTCGGGCACGATTTTTTTTTTTTTGCGAAGACGCCATCTTGTTCTGGCTGAGCTCACCGAGTAGCTAGTCTCTACGTCGACGAGAGAGGGTGCTAGGCGCCAACTTGCTTGGCGTGGTCGGCGCGAAATGCAGTCGGTTGCATTCGGCGCCGGACGACATCCGAGCGCGCTAGATGCCGCCGGTCGCGTGGGCGCCAGGTGCCGCCAGACTGTAGAGGGTCGCGTTTTCGCCAACGTAACGTCGCCATGACGGCGCGACGTTACGTCGGAGTGTATTGCCCCCTTAAGCCGGTATTGATTACAGCACATCGATGTTCAAGCGCTGTCATTAGCAGCTACATCAAGCGAGCAGCGCACGAGCCCGCGCTGCAGCGCGCGATTCGCACGTACGTTACCGCGAGCTCATATGCATTGATCAGGTATTTCTCAGTTGCTAGACGGACATATGGCCGCTACTACTGCGCAGGCATAACTACTTGTCCAGCGGCATGCAGTCAACAAAGATTGCTGCAGGCCCGCCGTTTCGCGGCATGCTGAAAGACCGCTACCGTCGCGGTGCGTACGATCGTGCGCTCGAGGAGTTCGTACATCGCGGCATGCTGAAAGACAGCTGCCGCCGCGGCGCGTACCGTCGTGCGCTCGAATAGTTCCGTACACATGATGTCTGCTTATCGCTGCTGCGAATTCATTTATAGCAAGAATTTTCTCACGTTTGTGCACCTGAATCTAGCAGCGTGCAAACCTTACCCGAAGTTAAACTTCGTACGCGACTCGCTTCACTTGCGATTGGCACCGCCCTAAAACTTCGCCGCTTATTTCTTGAACGGCGTACACGTATTCGGCGTTGCATAATTTCTTGCTTTACGCAGCGTGCCACCCCTGAAAAAATCTTCGGCACCCGATATTCGCTGGAGGCCGTAGTACAAAACAACCGAGAGTAGCGGGCCCATGTTGTAAACGTATTTTCCGAAGCAGACGACCGAGCTTGATACTACCCAGTTCAGGACAGAGGACGCTCTTTACCATCATTTTCGCTACGCCCCCTGGGCAAAGCAGGAACCCCATAACGAAAGCATGGCGCCAGCAAGTTGACGCCTTTTGTTATGTAACTCCTTCGTTAAACAGAGCTCCGCACACAGTAGACTATCAAACTGAATATATTTAAACGCACGCTAAGCACGCTCCGCATAGAGGCGGAGTCATGGGCTGGTAAAGAAACCTTTTTATGCGACCCCACGCCTCAGTTCTTGAACACACCATGGTTCACTCAGCGCTCGTGATTTTCAAAGCTCTTACGGACAGCGACAAGTGACAAAATCACGTGCAGTCATCGCGACGACTGGCTTTATCGATTGACATGGAATGACGCAGCACGCATACCTAGTCTGTTGTCAATCGCGGGCGGCTAAACTTCGCGATGACTACCTGGTGATAGCATGTCATATACGCAGAATGTGCACGTAAGTTAGAAATCCCTTATCGTGGAGGTTTTGTTGTTTAATCCCACGAACGATGAACGACTGTCCTATTTCGCGGCGGCGAAAGACGGCTGACCCAAGATCTCCCTTCGATGGCCTTGGCGCCTGCGGCTTGCCCGCGGGACGGATTGTGTTTCTCCGGTGCTGTGCTGTTCCGCGATATTGTGCGGGTGCGCGTTAGGGAAACTCCGAATAAGAAAGTACACTCTTAAAAAAAGGTTGCCATAACCACTAAGCAAATACTAACACGTTACTAGTCACGACAAGCACTACCCAGTTAGTAAATGCAGGTAGTAAAAGTGGTAGTAAAAATCACTAGCTTCTGAGGCTAGTACAAAACACTAACCCAATCTCCTGAACCTAGTAATCAACACTAAGCGAATACTAGCAAGCTAGTTAAAGCCTTTTTAGGGTAGTTGAAAGTACTAACTAGCTAGTGAGAAACACTAACTTAAATACCAACTGGCTAGTTAAATGCACTACATTTTAGGGTAGTTGGAAGTACTAACTAACTAGTAAATAACACTAACTCAAATACAAACTCGCTAGTTAAAAGCACTACTCTTTAGGGTAGTTGGAAGTACTAACTAGCTAGTAAATAACAGTAAGCCAAATACTAACTGGCTAGTAAAAAGCACTACCCTTTAGGGTAGTTGAAAGTACTAACTAGCTATAGTGAATAATACTAACTCAAATAATAACTGGCTAGTTAAAGATACTACCATTTTTGGAAGTTGGAAGTACTAACTAGCTAAGTTATATCACTACCACATCAGGCTAGTAAATATCACTAGGTCAAAGCATGTTATTACGATCTTACACTCGCACAAAAGCAGAAATGATGCATTATTGTAGTTGCATCAGGTGTTTCAGTGCAATGCAGTAGAGGAACCAAGCAGACATGTCAGGAACTGTAGAAATAAATTTTATTAAATCATTGTTTTCAATCATTCCTTCTCTGCCAAGGTCTGCAGCTTCTTAATTGCTGAAATTGCCTGCACTGTCCAAAGTGTTGCTGGACTTGATGACTGCAGTCCACAAAAATGTTCAATAAGTGCAAAAACATTTTTCTTCTTGTGACTGTACTTCACATTAAAAAGCCAGTAAAGTTCCATAAGCAGAACAAATCATCGTATTAAGTCGAGGGCTTCCAATTCCAACCCTTCAAATGTTGCATACAAAATCGTTCCATCTTCAGTGTCCTTGGGGATAAGTGCCGGGTAGACATCCTGTAATAACATTCACGTAAGTTAAGCACACAAGAGTAAAATATTAAGACAAGGTATCCACGTCAAGTGATGACTGGAATGACCATTCAAATAACAGGCAGCATAGTGGTCACTAAGAAGTAAAAACAACAGATTGCTGTCGTGAAAACTTGAGAATCAGGTTTGTCACAACACAGCCATTTCCGACTAATCTTGGCAAAACATACACGCTTGAACAAAATAGAAACACGCACAGGACAATGAGGAGAAAATGTGGGCAGTGCATGCAAATGGATCATTTCAAATACATCTGTGGTGGTCGAACATGGTGTGCTCAAACACCTCGTATTTCCTAATGAAAAATCATGGCTGCTTAATGGAATAAATGTAGTCTTACATGCAAACATTTCTGATATTTTTTTTACCCATGTCCGTCTTTCTTTCAATGTTGCACTGCCTGCCATAGAAAGGTTTATAGAACAATTCTTAAACTTAACGACTGCAAATATTCCAGGTCCATTGCCATTTAAAATAAATATGCCCCATAAAAATTTTGAGTTTACTTTTTTTTCTTCTGCAATACAGGAGTATGACATCTTTGTTTCTCATGGATATCTTCAAAAGAAAAAAAATTGCTTTACAGCAATTATTGGCATTATAGGTTGAGATTCTTTGGTCACGAATATATGTTGATAGCTCAGTTTGGGTAAGATCTTGGAAAGAAAAAAGTCGACCTATATCTGAATACGGTATCTTCAAAAATTATTCCAGGGATGAAACAACACTTCTTTATTACACATTAACTTACATTACGTATTCTGACATAGCACAAACTTCACATTTATGGAAAGACCATGAAAACAGCTCTCTGGCTAACAGGGTTTAAAGCCATTGTAAAGGTTATCTGCTAACAAAATATGTTATAGTTCCCCTTTCCGTTGATTGGGTTAATTATAACTGGTCATTTGCCCTTTGTACACGAAATTAAGCGTCTATTAGACAGTTCAGTACATGCTGTATGGTGCTGTTCAAGTGCTATTTGCTTTTTTGGTGTTAAATTATGTGTACCGTGCACTGAAATGAATACATGCCACAAGCTCTATAAAACAAACAGTCCTTGCTACATACGTTTCTTAGCATCGCCTTCTAGTGTGGCCATCTCGGTGTCTATTTTTGCTAGAGGCTACTTTGCACTGCGGAGTGTGTTCGTTAAATAAAGACACCTGTCTCCATGCAGATTAATGAACTGAGAAATTCTTTCTCAAGGTTGACACCAGTCACAGCTTGACACTCCTGGTGCAGCTGAACAAAGAAATTAGACGCAGTGTGTTATTGATACATTGCTTCGAAACACCAAAAGGCTTTGCAGATAAAACACAGGCTAAAAAAGGTAGACCCACAATGTCACTGATTGCTAAACCAGGATATTTTTCAAGCATTTCAGCAGTCGATGCATTGGCGTCCCTTATCCATTTTCTTCTCTCTCCCAGTGTCTTCTTCGTGAGTCCCTGAGTTTAGGCAAATCTGGGACTAGTATTTTCATTTCTGCTTTCATGAAGCTTACATGCCCAGCCAGTGACACGCTGTCAACATGCTCTTCAGGGGTGTCAATCATAGCCTGTGAATCATCAATCAATCATGCCAGGTGAAATTCACAATTTGTGAAACTTGGAGCAGGCAACAAAATATAATCCACGGGGCTGCACATGCGGGATTTGGCATACTGAAGGTGAAATTGCACTTGCCCGAATGTTTGGCATAAAACACAGAAGAATGCGTTGGATTGTGCATCTACTAAAGAATGGCTTGTAGAAGCATACTTCAGTGTGTTGAAAATGTAAGTGTTAGACTAACCATGCGGCATTGCTTCAGAGACCGAGAAGTGTACTGCACACTTCTTTTATGACCAAATTTTCTTCTGGCCTCTTCTTGCACAGAAGGCACATTGCCCATCAGCTTATGCACCTTGCCCATTCTGTACTGAAAGGCCACCTTCCATGAGTCCTGTGGATAAAGAGCAATTTTAGAGTGTTAAAATCTCAACACTGGACGGAGAGCACTCGGGTAACAATTCCGCCCACATTAATGCAATCGGTTAGTATTCACATAAAATATGCTACAGCACAAATGTCGCACAATAAAAGCTTAGAAAAAGGAACACCACTCCTCACTGCCACATTGGGGCAATTTTTTCATATTGCCTAAAAAGCTCAATCGCTAATGCAAAACAAATACAATGACCACAAAACGAACAGTAGACGCCTGTGAACGTTATTCCCTACATTCATAAACTTTCCCACGATATATAAAAAAATGTCGCAGTTTCGCCCGAAAGGCGAAGCATCAATTGCGATAGCAAATTAGTAGAGAGCTATTCGGAGTAGAGATAGCAGTTTTATCGGCTCCATAAACTTTGACATATTCGCTTACTAACTGAATTAACAAGCGTGGTGTCAGCGCACGCAAGCACACATGAATATATCACACTTAATGACCGCAGACAACGACTGTCAAAACGCTGGCAGCAAGCGCAGCCGCTGCAGCGGGCGAAGGTTCGTGCGGTATATCGCTTCAACGGAGGCTGAGCGGCGAATGCACAGCGCATGCAAACCTCAGAGCCGTGTGGAGATAAGAGACGGTGCGGGGACCGCCACAGCCGGGCAAAGTACAAACGTAGTTGGCAGAGCAGAAGCTGCGCCCCCCCCCTCCCTCCCCGCGCTGCCTTCCCGCTTTCTTGCTTTCGCGTGGGAGATTGAGTGGCCAGTTCCCCTTGCGCCCGGTTGCAAGATACGCATTTCGTGCCGCAGCACAGTGTCGCCCCGCCTCCCTCCCTGCCATACCATCCCACTGCCTTTCGCGCGACAGTCGCGTTTGCTTTCCGCCGTGCGTTCGCTCTCCATGATAGCGCGCGGGGGAATACGGCGCGCGGCGAAGATTTTATCGCCCTTGGACTTTATACGGAACCTCACGTCGACGACGACGGTAGATATCTGTTTGAAGTGTCCATATAATTGCTATCGCAATAAAAGTAGAATCTAATCAGTGTGTCATGGCAAAGACAGGTTGCCGCAGTGCACAACACAACATACAACTAAATTCGTACATTGTGTGGCAAGTATCCTCTATGAATTTCCCTTATGAGAAAGCTTTAGCTCGGGCCCGATTCCGATGTCGCCTATACAAATACATGTAAAACGCAGAAACCCTTTTACGAGATAACCATTAGGCCAATTTTAGTGAAAGTTGTTGCATTTGAGAGTTAAATTCTAATGACTATTGGAAGCGGAATTTCAATTTCGGGCCCGCATTCTTTTAATAGAACCTTCAATAATTGACAAGATTAAGAAATATTGTTACGCGAAGGACAAGTCAGTAAGACGAGCAACTATTTACAGGTTATATTTACAACAGCGGTTACAGCGCCGACCGGTTAGATTCACAGCGCAAGCCCAGCTCGTTCTTTCTCTTTTCTCGATAGTGGTGCCCGCGCGCCTCGTTCAAACAATCAAATACCACACGCGTGTAGCATAATCCCCCGGCGCAGAAGCGACGTCCCGGAGCGTCCAAATCTCATCACTGGGAGGGTGATACTGCTTCAGTCGTGTAACGTGCACGATATCAATGGACTGGGAAGCAGATGGGGCATCAGGGGCGATCTCGTAGTCACGGCACGAAGCACTCGGTAGGGGCCTGTGTAACGAGACAGCAGTTTTTCTGACAGGCCGACCTGACGCGACGGAGAACATAGAAGCACCAAAGAACCAGGCGGGAAGTGCACGTCTCGGTGTCGCCGGTCGTACAAACGCCTGTGACTCTCTTGGGAGTTCAGAAGGCGGTCACGGGCAATTTCCCTTGCGTGGGCAGCGCAGGCGACGGCATCAAGTGCATATTCACTGGTGGGTGCCGCGTGGGCAGGGAGGGTTATGTCGAGGGGCTGTGCTGGTTCTCGGCCGAACAAAAGGAAAAATGGGGACCAGAAGGAAAAATGCGGGTGCTGACCAGTTGCCCTCATCACCTAATCTTCGGGCTCGACTTTCTGACGACGCATTCTGCCCTCATCGGCTGTTCCACCGGTACGCTGTGCCTCGAGCTTCTTCTTTCCGACGTTCGCCCCGAACAACCGAACACCCTCTGCACTACAGCGTTTGTTCGGTTACCTCCAAAAGCCCTAACCTTCGTCGAATTGGCCACAGCGGCAACCGTGCCTGATGGCGACTATGTTGTCGCACCTATTCGTGATGTCCTCTTGGCGCGCGACAACTTTGTTCCACACTCCGTCGTTACGCTTGCCACTAATCGGATGTGTCTCCCCGTTATCAATTTTGGCTTGACGAAGCAAGTGTTACCTGAATGCATAGCGGCGGCCGCGCTCCGGTCAGTGACAGACGACCACGGCACTGCTTTTGCAGCCGACGCGTCTCCAGATCGTCCTGATTACCCGCAGGATGCCTTGAACCTCGACGGCCCATTACGTCCCATGGTCTTTCCGGACCTCGCCCCTGACCAAGCAGCCGCCCTATATCACCTTTTGCTTTCCTACCGCGACATATTTGACACTATGACAATCGACCAGTTGGTCAGACGTCGCTTGTTAAGCATCGGATAAACACTGGTGATGCTGTTCCCATTCACCGCCGACCTTTCGCGTGTCCACGGCAGAGCGGCATGTTCTTCAGCAGGAAGTAAACAACATGCTTGCCAAAGGCACTGCTGAGCCGTCGTTGAGTCCTTGGGCGCCGCCGGTCGTGCTCGTCAAAAAGAAAGATGGCACGTGGCGCTTCTGCGTTGATTACCGCCACCTAAACCAAATCACTCAAAAGGACGTTTACACTTTACCACGAATCGACGACGCTCTTGATTGTCTTCAAGGTGCCAAATACGTTTCGTCCATTGACCTTCGATCTGGTTATTGGCAGATTTCCGTCGATGACTAAGAAAAGACCGCTTTCGTCACTCCAGATGGCTTCTACCAATTTAAGGTTATGCCCTTCGGTTTATGCAATGCCCCCGCCACGTTCGAACGGATGATCGACTCTCTGCTTCAAGGTTTCAAATGGTCAACTTGCCTTTGTTACCTAGACGACGTCCTTGTGTTTTCTCCTACATTTGAGACGCACCATGAGCGCGTCGCAGCTATCGTTGACGTCTTCCGCAAGGCTGGGCTCCAATTAAACTCATCGAAGTGCCACTTCGGGCGCCGGCAGATTACAGTGCTAGGCCATCTCGTCGTTGCTTCCGGAGTACAACCCGACCCGGAGAAGGTTCGAGCAGTAACGGCTTTTGCTGTACCTCAGACTGTCAAAGACGTCTGGAGTTTTGTGGGGCTCTGTTCTTGTTTCAGACGGTTCGTGAAAGATTTCTCAGCAATCGCTCGACCACTCACTGAACTTCTGAAGAAAGACGGGCCTTTTACGTGGGGTTCTCCTCAGGCTGCCGCGTTTTCACGCCTTATCACGATTCTGACCAATCCACCGATCTTGGCCCAATTTGACCCGTCCGCACCTACAGAGGTCCGAACCGATGCCAGTGGTTATGGGATCGGCACCGTCAGCGCAACGCCAACACGGACACTACCGCGTTATAACCTACCCTAGCCGGCTCCTGACAACTGCAAAGCGCAACTAATCGATTACCGAGCGCGAATGTCTTGCTCGCGTCCGGGCTGTTTCAAAGTTCCGCCCATATTTATATGGCAAGCCCTTCTCAGTACTCACAGACCATCATGCGCTGTGTTGGCTTTCGTCGCTCAAGGATCCTACTGGCCGGCTCGGTCGTTGGGCGCTCCGCCTACAAGAATATCCCTACACAGTGTCGTACAAGTCGGGACGCCAACACCAGGACGCAGATTGCCTCTCTCGCTGCCCAGTCGAAGACCCGACCTCTACGTCTGAGCCTGATACCGACGCCTGCGTTATCTCTGTTTTTCCGCTGGTCCATGTCGCCGACAAGCAGCGCCGTGACCTGTCGTTGCGTATCATCATTGACCGCCTGGAATCACCACTTGCCGACAGTTCCCTTCGCTTATTCACACTTCAAGATGGCGTACTCTACCGCCACGACGGTCACCCCGACGGCCCAGCATTACTCCTTCTGATTCCTAAATACCTTCGCTCGGCTGTTCTCCACGAACTTCACGACCTCCCCACTGCCGGTCACATCGGTACCTTCACGTAGCTACGACCGGATCTGCCGACGCTTCTTTTGTCCAGGGCTTGCTCGCTCCATCCGAAGATATGTAGCTGCGTGTGAGAAATGCCAGCGACGCAAGACACCATCGACGCTCCCTGCTGGGTACCTTCAACTAATCGAAATTCCCGCGGAGCCATTCTTTCGGGTTGGTTTACATTTACTTGGTCCTTTTCCTCTTTCTACCTCTGGGAATAGGTGGATCGCTGTGGCCACAGATTACGCCACGCGCTACGCCATCGCCCGAGCGCTCCCTACAAGCTGCGCCACAGATGTTGCCGATTTTATTCTACGCGACGTGATTTTATTACATGGAGCTCCGCGACAACTTCCCACAGACCGTGGCCGGACATTCCTGTCAAAAGTTATCGCGGACATCCTGCAGTCCTGCGCCACGAGGCACAAGGTATCCACGTCATACCATCCGCAAAGAAATGGCCTCACGGAGCGTCTTAATCGCACTCTCACAGACATGCTCGCGAAGTATGTCTCTTCAGACCACACTGACTGGGACCTCGCTCTACCGTTACCGTTTGTCACGTTTGCGTATAATACCCCGCACCTCCACCACAATGTTACGCGAAGGACGAGTCAATAAGACGAGCAACTATTTACCGCAACAACAGCGGTTGCAGCGCCGACCGGTTAGATTCACAGAGCGAGCCCAGCTCGTTCTTCCTCTTCTTTTCTCGAGTGATGGCGCCCGCGCGCCTCGTTCAAACAATCAAATACCACACGCGTGTAGCAATATAGAAGCGTGACGTTTAAAAATTCGTAGCTCTGCGCCTAGAACAATTATCACAGTTCTGTAAGCAGCAACCATTAGAGCATCCAAAGCAGACAAATTTGATATGTTAATTTGTATCTTATGTAAATTTGTTACATTGTTTACAAGGATTTTGCCAAAATTAACAAATTAGTGGTCCCTTTGAGAGCCATGTATAACATATCAATTTTGCATGCTTTAGATGTACTATTAGGTGGAATTTACAGATTTGTGATATTTTTCCATGCCGAGTTAGCGCTGTAAATTTGAGTTTCGTTTTCTCAAGATTTGCGATTTATGTCAATTTTCATTAAAACATTTACCTAAATTAAAAATTACCAACTAACAGTCGCTACATTTTAACTTTTTCTTTTAAATGCAACAAACCTCATCAAATTTGGTGCAGAGGTTGCCGATAAAAACTATTTCTCTTTTCCATGTATTTAGATAGGTGCCCCCGAGCTCCTCTCAAGCGGTGTTTGCCAGTTCATGGGGCAAACAGGTAGATTTTAATAAAACGGCTAAAATGAACCCTTAACATGCGGCGTAAGGCAGGCTGCTTCTTAGCCGAATGGATTCCCACCATTTTTTACGGCACGAAATTTCTCATGAAAGCTAACGATAGAACAAAGCATGAAATCGTGGAAGCAGTTTTGAGTAAGAAAGCCGGAGAGAAGTGCCCGAGTAAACGACGACGCCTGCGGTGATTTCGCACGATATTCCGTGGTGGACGCAGCCAAACCGTCTGTCACTTCAGGTTGTTTGTTTATTGTTAAGTCATTCTACGCGGTCCATTTCCCATCGGTGTGCAGTTATTAAACAAAAAGGACAAAATATATAAAAAAAGTACTGCTGATGACTGATGCTTTTAATCATGATTCTGTTAGACGTGGTTTTCTTGCACTAATATTTCCATGCATAATTTTGGTGTCTGGTCACAGCTCGATGATATGTTGCCATTTTCTGAGAGTTCTGTGGTTGAGAGATGTGTCATACTTCTGCGCATTAAAACGCAGATTTTAGTGCAATCCCATTAAGTTGTGTGGTCGAGTAGTATAAAAATTTTGCTCTGAATAAACAAAACTTCTAAAGAAAAGGAGGCAACTGTTGCCTATACACAAAAATAAAACCATTATTGCAGTGCTGCACTGATAGCCTAAAATGGAGCAGAAACCACAACAGGATACCACAACTGTCTCATTTCGAAGGGGTAGCACTCCGTTAGCAATAAGACGCAGCACTGCGTCAGCCTGAGCAGGCTATAGAACCAGAACTGAAATGTAATTTTGCTGGAACCAGAATAGAACCAGAAAGTTACAATTTTTTTCATTGCAGATTGAAACTGGAAGAAGAAAATAATGTTTTTCGGTTCAAGCTGGCCATATTTTCTCGAGCTTTTCATCTATGCATTCTCTACGCTTGTGGCTCAACTATGCTATCTCATTTGTAAATACGCACCATATTCCCGTGATTTTAAAAGCAGCAGCACCGTTACAACAGTTTTCAGCTTACTGCGTCAGGGGGGCAGACTAGGAGTTGTGTTAACGCCACAATATTTGCATCGTACCCGACGCGTGGACTCGCCAGACTGTGAGGCATATACAAAGTACCTAAAAGAATGGGGCACATATACTTGTTGCTTGTCCCCAGTTTGATTTTGAACAACAGGCATTGATCTCTTCATTAGCACCAATTAAAAACAGGCCGTTCAGTGAAAAGGCCCTGCTGGGCCATTGACCACATATATCAATGAAGCGAACCATCAAGGCTCTCCTAAAATATTTAGTTAACAAAGGTCTGGATTCAAGTCTGTGAGCGGGCCCTTCGAACACAAACATGTATATAATTTCACCCTGCAGCCTGTCCTCATCATTACTCCTCAGTAGCGTATTTTTCAACTCTTCAGGACGGGAACAAACAGCTGTCGGACGGGATGAAGTGAGCAGACAGACAAGGCGCTGAAGTAACAACCACTGGTTTATTGCTGGGAATGCAATATATGCAATACACAGGTTCAGCGCAGAAGGCCAGAAAAAACACGGTTTCTAAAATAAAATGGTCACATCACGCGCGTCGTCATAGCGGGTTATGTCTTTAACAGGTAGTTAATCTCACAGCTATGCAGAGAAACAGAGGGTACGCTGACGCAGGAGTTTCCGTGCGATTGAATACAAAATGTTTCCCAAATCTCGCGTGCTCTTTGCTCTGTATATCTACCTAGTATTGTGTAATCTTCAAAGAGAGCTTTGCAGCTGCATTCTTTGCAGTGCTGGGCTAAATGACTGGGTGCATACCTTTTCATTGCGTATGCATGCTCTCTCAGCCGGTCATTCACCCTTCATTCATCGACCATTCATCGGCCTGTTTGGCCAATGTAGCAGCGTTTGCACTTGAACGGGATCTTATACCGAACTGCGCATGCGCAGTCAACGTGAGGTTTTCTGTTGTTTCTCACAGATTGCTTTTCTGGGGAATTCCTTTACCTTGCGGCATAGCGACGACAGCTTGTCCCCTGTGCTGAACAAAACGCGTGTGCCTATTTTGTCCGGCGGCCTTTTTTAAACTATGCAAGACCCCATGGACATAGGGTATGACGGTTGTGCTCGCATCAGGTCCCTTGTCCTGGGCGTCACATCCTGCCCTCCCTCTGGTCAGGGTCACCAAACGCTTTTCTTAAACACCCGTCAGCAGGGCCATGGTCAGCCAGCCTGGATGAGCCGGGGCACTTGGTGCATGAAGCTGCTAGCCACCTGGTGGTGGCATGAACGGGTCAGAGCTGCTCTGAGACATGAAGGGGAGAATACTTTTCTTCGAGCGGGGGTTGTATGCCCAACATACGTGTTCCCTTTCAAACGATATCTCTAGGTCCAGAAACCTTATCTTATTATCGGAGGGATGCTCGATCGTTAGTTTCAAAGGTTTCATTACCAATTGAAAGATGTCGAAAATTTTCTTTGCACGCGAGAGGTGGCCTGTTTCGTCAGGTTTGAGTAGCACAAGGAAATCATCTACAAAGCGAAATACTTTAGTTACGCTGGTCGGTAGAAGTCAGCCCATGAGGCTTCTATCAAAATGTGCTAGCACAATGTTGCTAAGAACAGGAGCGATACAGCATCCAGTACACACGCATTCCCGCTGGATTCCCGCCTTGGCAAAGGAACGAAGCCCTCCTCTTTATTGGCCTGGAGGAGTCTGGCGTCAGCTCTTCGTAGCGAGGCCACAACGAAGCGAGAGCGTTGACCAGTCTGTCACTAACTCTTTTCACTCTTTGTCTCTTTTAACTCTTTGTCACTAACTCTGAACTCTTTTAACTGTTTGTCACTAACTCTTTGAAGATTCCACAATACTAGGTAGATATACAGAACAAAGAGCACGCGAGATTTGAGAAGCGTGTTGCAGTCAATCGCACGAAAACTCCTGCGTCAGCGTACTCTCTGTTACTCTGCATAGCTGCGAGATTAACTACTTGTTAAAAACATGATAACCTGCTATGACGACACGCGTGATGTGATGATTTTATTCCCTTCCCGGCGCAAGAATTATGTTTTTTCTGAACTTCTGCGCTGAACCTGTGTATTTTATATATTGCATTCTCGACAATAAACCAGTATTTGTCAGTTCAGCGCCTTGTGCGTCTACTCACTTCGTCCCGTCCGAGCGCTGTTTGTTCCCGTCCTAATGATGTACCAACCAGCCCAGACAGCACACTCCTTCCCCTCTTCCCTTGAGCAGAGTAGCAGGCTTGAGGACTCTCTGCGTTTCCTCAATATATTCTCCTTACCCTCACCCTCAATAAATCTTTGCTTCACATAGATTGCAGCAGTGATGTTCGATCAGCATAACTCTTTTGCAGCTATGTGCAACCTGAAGTACAACTGGCGCTATCCTTCAGTGCAGCTTAGCAGCAGCATCACAGTTTCATATAAAATAAATTTGTGTTGTTTTCCTGCAATTCTTCTTCGGTTATGCAAATGAACTAGAACCGGTTTGAACCATTATTTTTTCCTCCGGAGTTGGAACTGAACTGCTTTCAGTGAACCAAAACAAAAACCAATACACAAATGATTTTGCTTCAATAGTCTAAGTATTAGTTTCTTGAACAGCATTTGCTCACTCGGACAGTGGATGCACTTCATAGCCTGTGCCGGTGAAGTCTCTGAGTATCGGGTATTCTTGTGCCAGTTCTTTTGCTGCACAGTCATACAGTTCTCCTGGGTACCTTCAAAGAAAAACAAGTGTCAAAACTGAAAGCATGCTATGATTTCTTGGTGAACACAAAGAAAAGGAAAGTGAGAAGAGTTCCATTCAATGTCACTCCAAGCGAGCAAATGAAGTGCCATATGATGTAGAGATAGTTAACGCATCTTTCTGCTGCATATCTTCATGCTGACTCACGCAAAGAGTATTGACACCAGTAGCAAATGTTTGTGTAGCCTGTAGCTGACAAGTGTAATGTGATTGAGCATGACGGTTGCATCAATGTGTAGGAAGACCTGGCGATGAATTTGTGTGCCTTTAGCTTCCAAGCCCGACTACCAAAAAGCTATACATTGTTGCCATCAACCACGGATTGCAAGGGATTGCTCAGAGCTCAGCAAGTGCACTGTATTGATTTCTAGACTCGCATACTCTGGAAATCAATACAAAGCATGTGCACAAGGTACACACGCTACCCGTGTCATTTTGCCTAGCACTCCTACAGAGCCATTGAATAACAGCAATGGATATTTTGACTGCCGAACGACAGTTTACTGCATTTTGCGGGCTCGATCTGTGCAAGCCACATTGTGACCGCAAGTGCCGTTCCTGTTGTTTGTATTTTCATTGACTTTTTTCCGACTGCCATTTGGCCGCTAAGGCTGAATAAAACTGAAACTTATTTCCTGTGGTGTTGTGATCATATGCAGTAAAATGAATAGGCGGAGTTGAAATTTGTGTGTATCAGGAATGCTAATTGGGCCACTTGAACAATGTTGGATTCATGGTTGCGGAAATTCAGCACAGACACAAGGGACAAAGAAGCAAATGCACGATACAGCGCTCGTGTTGCGCATTTGCTTTGTCCCTTGTGTTTGCATTGAATTTTCATAACCATGAATCCAAATTTGTGTGTTGATTACGGTGGTCAAGAAGTTTCGCAAGCGCTAGCAGGTCGTTCGTCACGGTGCTGTACTATCATCTCGGTGACTAAAACGTGGTGCACATGTGAGTATTAAAGCATGTCTCACTGCATGTTGCAGAGTCAACGCAGACCTAGTTTCCGCACACATTAACCTTTAAAGTGCCTAAGTACACCTTTCTGGACGGCATTCAAACCCCTGGCCATGGGCAAGATAATTAGCGAGTCTGAAGCATCATTAGACTGGCTGCAGCATCTACTCAGAAGCTGGTTAAACTGAAATCTTTTGGTAGGTTTTGTCTTTAGGTGACGGATAATGTGACAAAGGTTAAGCCACTGTCAGTGTTGAGAGATTCTCTCGTTTTCAGACTTGTCGGATCGGCAGAAAACGGCTGCACTTTTAGAACAATGAAGAAGTTATGAACTCTAGAGGACCTTGATGTTGAATATGAGGTGTCTTCAAGGGACAATGACAGAAGCGAAGAAGCCATGTTGCCTGCCAATCAACTTTTAAATTAATACCATGGATTATATTTTACTGAGCAAGGCTTTTTCTGAACTAGCAAAATTTAAAAAATGCTAAATCTTGAGCACCATATTGCGAATGAATAGCATTTGAATTTGAAGCTTGCCGATGTGGCACTTAGAAATTGAATTTGTTGCATTTTGCAAAAATGCCTGGCACACCCAATGGTTAAACAGTTAACTTCCCTAAAATTACAAAGCATTTGAACGAAAACTTGACATCAATGTGAAATACTCACAAGCTTACTCTGCGGAGGTGTGTCGTTATCCACGACACAATCCGTGATTTTGTGGAGGAAGACATCTCGCCCTGTTGCAGGTTTGCGATATCATCCTTGATGGCAAAAAGCATGGCTGGCAGCTTATACCCACGATGGGTACGTCTGGGGTAGATGTCTGGGCCCGACGTGCTTGCAGCTGGCATTACGTCGCTTTCTTCATCATTGTTTGTGAGCATGTTTCCTTCATTTTTGTTGGCTCCATGATCATGGTACTCTTTCTCTTTGCTGGAGAACATACATAAAAATAGAATTAATGTCAATGGTATATAATGTGTACTGGTAATAAAATAAAGCATACAAAACATTATAGCTGAACTACTTACTTTGTGTGCTGTGGAGCCACAAGTTGGATCCTATCCCCATCACAAAAGGTCATCTATGTCTACTATGTCTACTATGTCATCTATGTCTACAAATGTGTCAAACCGACTGTTGTACACCTGTCAAAAATTGAAACAGGCATGCAAACCACCAGTGAGTGAGGCCACCAACAAGCTTGTTTTGCCCAAGTGTGGCAATAATAGCACCTAATTTCGAATGCATGAAGCGAAAGCGGTAGTATACATACCCTTCAATAAGCAGTATGGAGATATGATAAAGGTGGTGAAGAGACATTCAGAGAAACAGCTCCTTGATTTGCTGTCCTGGCCTGCTTGGGAAACTGTCATTCAGGCAGTTCAGGACAGTAAACGGAGGGAAAGTGCATTGACGATCTGGGGAGATTCAACAATGACACCTAAATTCTAGTTGGCAGATGTGAGTGCAAGCCCAACCAATTTGCTACGAGCATCTTTTATGAAATGTCCAAGGGAGGCAAATTCATCGAGATGTAAACATGCATCGCAAATGAAAGGTATAAAGGCAAATTTCGGCACAAGGGTAATTTGAATGGTCCTATCGAATATATGGCGGTTGAATACTATATATATTGTCACGGGTCAACGCGAACAAGAGACCACACGCTGAACAAGACGGCGGAGCAGCTTCAGAATCACCAGCACAAAGACATCTTCTTCGTCTTCGAATACCCTGTCCTACTACTCAGTCAGTTAATGCACATACTGTCATCGTCGTTTAAACGTCTATAGATAGAGTACGCGTCATTTGCTCTCTCTCCAAAAGAGCATCGCCTCGATGCTAGACAATAAAGTTCGCTTGGTGAAAATGAAAGTCGCTCGTACAGTCATTCGATGACGTAGGGCTTCATGCGCACTACGTGCACAAGTTCAGAACGGTGTTGGCGGCGCCTTGTGCAGTGAGGGCTATCTGGAACGACCTCGTATGTGACGTCACTTAGCCGACGCAGCACTTTTTAGGGTCCGAAATATCGCCTCAGAAGCTTCTCGGGTAGTCCCCGTTTTCGTATAGGCGTCCAGACCCATACTCTTTCATCGGTTTCATAAGTTACAGGCCTATGATGGGCATTATAGCGACCTGCATCGTATGCTTGCTGCTGGTGTATTCGCACGCGTGCGAGCTGCCTGGCTTCTGCACGTTGCGTAAACGCATTGGCATCCGTGTCAATGTCGTCAGGTTCGTGTGGTAGCATGGCGTCGAGCATCGTCCTTACTTCACGTCCGTGTACAAGGCTGAATGGAGTCATCCGTGTAGTTTCTTGTTTAGCCGTGTTATAAGCAAACGTGATATAAGGCAGAATCTCGTCCCAATCGTTGTGCTCTATATTCACGTACATGGAAAGCATGTCTTCGAGTGACCTGCTGCTGTATCGCTTCACGTTCTTTTGGGGCCACACGATAAGGGTTTTGGTGAATCGGTCTCGCTTCGTCCTCTTTGATTATGCGGTGTTTGGTTAGGGGCGTTCGACCGACTCTTGACGTCTTCGCAAAGCAGTCGTGGAACTCGGCCAGTAGCGCAAGAAGTCGTTCTCGCTCACGTTGCGGTAAAGTAGTGTTAACGTCAAGCACAGGTGCTGGGTCTTGCGCATGCGCTTCTTCTTGTACTGAAAAGCTCCCACGAACATCAGCGACATCGTCAAAATAGGCGACAGCCGTGCCCTTTGGTAGGTGCCGTCGCTCCGTGCTAAAATTGGTCAACAACAGGTTCGTGCGCCCATCGGTGACATTTACGATGCCTCGTGCAACGGCGATACCATGAGTAAATAACAAGGGGGTTACTTGGTCTGCAACTCCTTCACAATCAAACGGTACGTCACATGCGACCGAAACAAAGATACATGACCGATATGGGACGATCACGTCGTTTTCGATTAGACGACAGGCGTTGCGTTTCGGCGATAAGCAGGGAATTAAATCCGGTGTCCTGTGAAACGTAACCAAGCGGTCCGGGATGTTGATTATGGCGTCGTATTCCCGGAGAAAATCCATGCCTATGATTAAATCTTTACAGCATGTTGCAAGAACGACGAAAGTTGCCACGAAGGACGAACCTCCTATGGTGACTCTCGCCGTACAGCTACCAGCAGGCGTGAGCAGTTGGCCGCCCGCAGTCCTTATATGAGGTCCGGTCCAGGGAGTTTTTACTTTCTTAAGGCGAACGGCTAGAGCTTGACTCATTATCGAATAATCGGCACCAGTGTCGACTAGCGCTGTCACTTGCAGTCCGTCAACTGAAACAATAATATCGGCGCTCACAATTTTGTCGGTGTTAGAGGTTGTCGGCTTCACGGCGTCCTGCGGCGGGATTATTGGGGGTTTTTCATCGTCTTGTTGGCCCGCAACCATACCCCCAGAGGTCGGCGCCGTTAGTTTCCCCGGCGTGGACTGGGCGACCTTCTTCCCCGGAGGTCAGCAAAAGTACGTCCATTCGGTGCAGATGAATGAGCAGGGGACGGAGAGCGTGACCGCCGGCCAAAATCGGTCTGGTGGTTGGACTGAGAGTCGTCGTTCAGAGTGCGCGTTGCGGGAGCTTCAGAATCACCAGCACAAAGACATCTTCTTCGTCTTCGAATACCCTGTCCTACTACTCAGAGTCAGTTAATGCACATACTGCCATCGTCATTTAAACGTCTATAGATAGAGTACGCGTCCATATATATATATATATATATATATATATATATATATTGTGAGACGACGCCCGGGACGAAGGCAGAGCTCTTATATTGACACACAGCACGAGACAGCCCACGAACACCAACCCGACAAAATGATGATGATTATGGGGATGGGTATATACACATGAAGACGATGATGAACTGCACAGTTAGCGCTCACACTAACTTCCCCCCCCCCTCACGAAAGCGGCCGGTAAGGCAGCGAGTCAGAAACGGTCGGAACGCCGAAGATACGGCTTCAGGCGAGAGACGTGAACAATTTCAGTGCTGCGGCAACGGCGGTCAGTAACGGAGGTAACAGGAGCTACGCGATAGTTCACGGCAGATGTTCTTGCAAGCACGGTATATGGGCCGCCATACCTCTGAAGAAATTTTTCACAGAGCCCTGGTACTCGAACAGGTGTCCACAGGAGCACTTCGTCGCCTGGGCGGAACGAAATGACACGACGGGTCGCATCACAACGGACTTTCCTCTTATCCTGAATGGTCGCGGTGTGGGCGCGCGCAATTTCGCGGCAGTGGGCGACGCGGGCGGCGAACTCCTCTGGTAGAGATGTGGATGGAACAGAAGACGTAGAAAGAAAGGTGGTGTCCAAAACAAAAGACGGTGCACGGCCGTACACGAGGAAAAAGGGGCTGTAGTTTGTTGTGCGCTGAACGGCAGTATTATATGCAAACGTGACGAAAGGAAGTATAGTGTCCCAGTTTGTGTGGTCAGGTTTCACATACATGGAGATCATGTAGGACAGAGTACGATGGAAACGCTCGCTAAGACCATTGGTCTGGGGATGGTACGCAGAGGTGGTCTTATGAATGGTGTTTGAGGCTTGCAGGACTTCAGCAAGAACGTGGGAAAGAAATGTCTTGCCACGGTCACTTAGAAGAACACGAGGCGCACCGTGGCGCAAGATAATGGCTTGCAGGATATACTCGGCGACCTCAGAGGCCGCACCAGAAGGAAGAGCTGCCGTCTCAGCGTAGCGGGTGAGATGGTCCACGGCGGTGACAATCCAGCGGTGACCCGCGGGTGTAAGCGGAAGGGGTCCGTATAAGTCGATGCCCACGAATTCAAAGGGAACGGACGGGCACGGCAATGGTTGTAAAGGGCCGGCGGGAAGAGAGGTCGAACGTTTTCGATGTTGGCAGGACGCACACGAACTGACGTACTTGGAAACACTAGTAGACAGGCCAGGCCAGAAACAGCGAGTCTTAATGCGGTCGTAGGTTTTATGAAATCCTAAGTGGCCAGCCGTTGCGTCGTCGTGAAAAGCTTGCAAAATTTGCAGTCGAAGTGAGCGAGGGACGACTGGGACCCATCGGTGACAGATAGGGTGGTAAACTTGCCGCAATAATGAGTCATCATGAAGTTTAAACCGTGCCAGTTGTCGTCTTAAGCGGCTGTTGGGAGGACGGGATAAGCCAGTAAGCCGGTCGATAATTGTGAGGCAGTACGTATCTGCACGTTGGAGGGAGGCTAGGTCTTCTGAGGACAGAATGTAGACCGAGGTCACGAACTGTACCGGGACCATGGTTGTGGTCGGTTGGCTGGGCGGCGCCGAACGGAGGGAAGGTGAGACGGGGCATTTGGCGACAGCGGGCAACGAGACAAAGCGTCAGCATCTTGATGTTGCCTGCCAGACCTATATGTGACAGTGTAGTCGTACTCCTGCAAACGCAGAACCCAACGGCCGAGGCGTCCAGACAAATTCTTCAGGGAGGACAACCAACACAGAGCGTGGTGGTCAGTCACTATTGCTAATTGGCGGCCATATAAATACGGGCGAAACTTTTGTATGAACCATACGATGGCGAGGCATTCTTGTTCGGTGATAGTATAGTTTCGCTCAGCAGGAGAAAGAGTACGACTCGCGTAGGCCACGACTTGCTCTTCAGACGAGTGGTTCCGCTGCAGCAGGACAGCGCCTATTCCATGCCCACTTGCGTCAGTGTGGAGGATAGTAGAGGCTGTGGGATCAAAGTGACGAATCACTGGTCCTGATGTGAGGCATCGCTTGAGGGTCTGAAAGGCGGCTTCACATTCATCCGTCCAGGTAAAGGGTATGGTCGTGGTCAGGAGTTTATGAAGAGGAGCTGCGATAGTCACGAAGCCAAGGACAAAGCGGCGGAAGTACGACGCTAATCCGAGAAAGCTGCGAAAGTCTTTAGGTGTGGTTGGCGTTGGGAAATGCTGTACAGCAGCGACCTTGTCGGGATCTGGCTCAATGCCGTGCTTGCTGACCCCGTGACCTAAGACTTTAATGCTGCGGCTCGCAAATCGACACTTCTTAGTATTGAGCAGGAGACCGGCCTTGGCTAGACACGTGAGAACGTCGTCTAAACGATCTAGGAGCTGGGAGAAGCTGGACGAAAAGATTACAATGTCGTCCAGGTAACATAGGCAGGTTTTCCATTTGAGGCCGCGTAGTACGGTGTCGATCATTCGTTCAAATGTGGCAGGCGCATTGCACAGACCAAAAGGCATTACGTTTAATTCGAAGAGGCCATCAGGTGTTGCAAACGCCGTCTTCTCTTTGTGGGGTTCATGCATCGGGATCTGCAAATATCCAGAACGCAAGTCGAGGCTCGAAAAGTATTCAGCACCTTGTAAGCTATCCAACCCATCGTCAATACGGGGCATAGGATATACGTCCTTACGGGAAATTTTGTTTAGTGCCCTATAATCGACGCAAAAGCGTACCGAACCGTCCTTTTTTTAACTAGGACAACAGGAGACGACCAAGGGCTTGCTGAAGGCCTTGTAACGTTCCGTGCGAGCATGTCGTTGACTTGGTCTTCTATAACTTTCCGTTCAGCAGACGATACACGGTAAGCGCGGCGACGAATTACGCGGGATCCGTCGGTTTCGATGTGATGAGCGGCCACGGTTGTTTTACCCAAGCCATCCGAACACACGTCAAAGCAAGGTTCGTGTTTCCTTAAGATGGTCAGCAAGACTTCAGTCTGAGTTGGGCTCAAATCTGAACTCACAGTGGCCCTGAGAGCACTGGGTGAACAGTCCGTGTGCGTACGCTCGGCGAAGGAGGAAACAGGCGAAGCAGTGACGACACATACTGGTGCTGCGTCGATAAGCATGGCAACAGTGGACCCCTCCGGCAGCAGAAGTGGCTCTGACGTCGTGTTGTAGGCGGTCAGACTGGCGCAGCCGCGTGAGAAACGCACTAGACAAGCAGCGATGGCGATTCCCCGAAAATGCAGCGCTGAGAAGGGGAAACCACTGCGTCGCCGTCGATATTTTCGCTAGATCTAATGGTGAGAATGCGGGCTTGGCCGGGTGGAAGAACAAAATCTGCCGCTGTGACAAGGTGGGGCGGCAAGGAAGCGGCAGCGTCACGGAGCTCGGTGACCGTAATATGTATAAGTGGTTGTCCGCACGAAATGACAGCAGATGCAGCTGACAAGAAATCCCAGCCTAAGATGATCGGATGAGCGCACGACGGAAGCACAGTAAACTGTACATGATGGCGAATTCCGTCGATGAGGACACGAGCAGTACACTGTCCGGTAGGGTAAATCGGACTGTCATTGGCGCCACATAAAACCAGGCCAACGTACGGAGTATGCACTTTTCCTAGACGGTAGCATAATGCGCGATGAATAACAGAAATGGCGGCGCCAGTGTCAATAAGAGCGTCGACGGAAACACCTTCCACACAAACAGCGAGTAAATTAGCAGGGCGAGCAGGAGGAATTGGGACAGTTCGCAAACAAGCAGTTTCTCCTCCAAAAACTGCAGCGTCTAGTTTTCCGGATGGTTGTCGAACGAAGTGGAGGCAGGACGCAGGGGCGATGAAGTACGGCGGAACGGAGACGGGGAACGACGACGGGGTGAGCGAGAAGACCGGGACATGTTTTGGGACAACGGAGGTGAGGGCGAGCGACGTGACGAGTATATATAGGGTCCTGGAACGTAGGCGTCCGATCTGGGCACATAGTCTCTCTAGGCGGAATAGCCACGTCGTTCATCATGCTGGCGCCGGCGGCAGAAACGAGAGATGTGACCACGTATGCCACAGTAGAAACATACTGGACGGGAAGGGCGCCAGGTAGAGTCGTATGGTTGCATGGGGGCCTTCGCTGCCATCGAGGCCAGGTGGTCGCAGACAACGGTGGCAGGTGCAGATGCAACTGGGACCGCAGGCCGTGAAGCAATCGGCGTAAGTAGGTGCACAAACAGGCGCAGGGGACCGGGCATGTGTGACACTTCGCATGGATGCCAGTTCTTTGATGATCTCGCGCAAATTGGGCGGAGGAGCGCGCAGAGACGCAATGGCGGTGTTGGCTGGGCTATGGCCGTGAAGCTCCTCTCGCACAATGATGCGGATGATCGCTCGCAACTCGTCGTTGTCGGTAAGGTGAGCGTCGCAAGAGGCGCGTGGAAGACGAAAGGCGCAGATCGTGGCAAGGCGTTGGCATGTCGTGATGATCTCAGTAACCGAAGTGGGGCTCTGGACTACAAGCGCGTTAAAGGCAACGGAGTTGATGCCCTTCAGGATATGGCGGATACGTTCCCCTTCGGGCATGTCACTCTGAGCGCGACGGCAGAGAGCCAGAACGTCTTTAATGTAAGACGTATAGGACTCCTTGGCTCCCCGGATGCGGGTAGCGAGCTTCTTTTTCGCTACTTCGGAGCGCCCAGCAGATGTGCCAAATATCTGTCGCAGCCGCGCAGTAAATGCTGGCCAATAAGGGAAGTCGCGCTCATGGTTTAAAAACCAAGTTTGGGCGACCTGCCTGAGGTAGAAGGCAACGTTGCGGAGCGTGTTTGACTCGTCCCAATGGTTGCAAGCGCTCACCCTGTCGTACTGGTCAAGCCAGTCTTCCACGTCTTCGCCGGGAAGGCCAGAAAAAACCTGAGGGTCGCGTTGCGGTGCGGTGACGGACCAAATAAACCCAGCAGGCGGAGGTGAGGTGGTAGCAGCAGTGGATGCGGTGGTTTGTGCCATGACTGGTGTTGGCGAGCACAACCGTCGACCAGAGCGGAGCTCCAGGGGTGACCGGTAGAGCAAGAGGACGGGGATATCAATGCACGCTCCACCACTTGTGAGACGACGCCCGGGACGAAGGCAGAACTCTTATATTGACACACAGCGCGAGACAGCCCACGAACACCAACCCGACAAAATGATGACGATTATGAGGATGGGTATAAACACATGAAGACGATGATGAACTGCACAGTTAGCGCTCACAATATATATATATATATATATATATATATATATATTGCCACATGCTATAGTGTCGCCGCGGGTATGTGCCCGGCCATGGAAACGTAGCACGCGGGTAGCAAAACAGACAACGACGTTGCATTTGCTGCTCATATAAAGAGCTTGTATACGTGCTGTGCGCCGGCTTCCACGTCTCCTGCGGGGTCGTGACACTGGTGGGGGTGCTGGGTAGGATTGGCTCAAGCTTAGCACCCCTTCGCGGAGCCATCCATCGAACGCGGAATCGCCTTCGCTCGTCGAAACTCCCGTTCACCGGTACAGCCGCCGCCTGCTAGGCCTGACGCTCGTTCAACCCCTTGCAGGATCCTGCCGGACCGCGTCTAAGTACTACCGCCATGTCCACTGCAACTCCATCGCAGGTGACGCTACAGCATCCTATGGTCCCAGAAAGTTTCCATGGTGACGCCATTGAAGATGTCCAAGATTGGCTGGACCAGTTCGAGCGTGTCGCCAGTCATAATGAATGGAGCTCCCGGCAAAAGCTGTCTTATGTCTATTTTGCTCTTCGAGACAGTGTGCGGACATGATTTGTGAACCGGGAGAGGAGCCTGACCATGCCTTCCGCACCCAGCTGCTAGACACTAGCAGCGACAGAAAAAACAATGCGCAGCGCCTTCTCGAATCTAGTGTTCAGAAGCCAAATGAGAGCGTTGCCATATTTGCAGAAGATATAGCCCGCCTTTTCCACAGAGCAGATCCTCAGATGGCCGAAGAAAAGAAGTTGCGCTATCTCTTGCGGGGAGTGAAGGAGCAGCTGTTTGCCGGACTCGTGAGGAATCCACCGACGACAGTGGCCGAATTTACCAAGGAGGCTACCGCTATCGAACGGGCACTACAGCCGCGGTACCGCCAATACGATCGCGCGAACTCGCCAACAAATGCTTCACTGCTACCTGAGGGCGGCGGCGCATCTCTGCGTGAAGTTATCCGAGAGATTGTGCGAGAGGATATCCGGCAGCTCGGAATTGCTCCCATGGCACCAGCGGTGGCTTCTGTCGCTGATGTCGTCCGGGAGGAAGTTCCACAGGCCTTTTCTTCGCCCGACTGGCAAGCGGCGCCGCGACATTGCACATACACGGAAGCTCTTTGTCGTCCACCTCCCGCCACTTCGATGCTGCTGACACCGTCGACCACTCCGAGGCAGCCACCGGCGCCATCCCCGACGCCCTATCTTCGACAGTCACAGCCGCCGCCAGCAATGCCGTATCGCCGACAGCCGATCGCTGCGCCGCGGTCTCACGGAGAATTCCCTGACGGTTCTCCGCTACGAAAAACCGATTTGTGGCGCACCGCTCACCGCCGGCCGCTATGCTTTCATTGCGGTGAAGCAGGACATGTTTATCGAGCTTGCCACTACCGCGCAGCTGGGTTTCCCAGATTTCCCACCAACTACAGTTACCCTCGGTTTGACGCTCCGCGTACATGCGACGAAAATCCTTGCAACTTTCGACCGCAAGGTTTAACGACGCCTCGATCGCGTTCCCCATCACCGGCTCGTTACACCCAACCAACCCGTCGCGATTTTCGTGACGCCTCTAGGGGCAGGTCTCCTAGCCCTCGCCGGGGAAACTATAGGCAGCGACCTCCGGGGGTGAGGTTGCAAACCGTCTAGCTTCCCAAGAACCCCCATCACCGACGATCGACGACTCTATGACTCCGACGATTCCAACCAAACCACATGTAACAGACCCCGTCAGCGCCGATCTTGTCGTTAGCATTGACGGCCACCAATTGGCCACTCTCGTTGACACTGGTTCGCATTTTTCGATATTGAGTCTAAATCTAGCCGACAGACTAAGAAAAGTGAAGACGCCCTGGACTGGGCCCAACATCAGAACTGCCGGGGGCCAGTTGATGACGCCGATTGGAAAATGCACAGCCAGAATCATAATCGCCGGTTCAGCCTTCGTTGCCACCCTCGTCATTCTCTATGAGTGCTGTAAAGAACTTATTTTGGGAATGGATTTCTTGAGAGAGTACGGTGCAGTTATTAATGTCCGCGACCGCGTGGTGACATTTGCTACGAGCTCCGAAAACGTCGACCCCGCGGATGACCAGCGACCGCGTTTACGTATCGCCGACGCCGACGTCACGCTTCCGCCGCGAAGTTGTTCCCTCGTGCCTGTCATCTGCGATTACTTGCACACCGGGCCTGGCGTCGCTGAACACATCAACGCACTAGTACTGAGTCAGGGCGTTTCCGTCGCCAGGGCCGTAATTAATGTACTCGACGGACATGCTGAACTCCTGCTGAGGAATTTTAGCAGGGAACGTCGACAGATTGTTAAAGGCACTGCTGTTGCTTACTTCGACGAAATTGCCCCGATACAAGACTGCCTCTCAGTGCAGCACGCGGCCTCCACCGCGCCTATGCCTGCACCTGTGGTTGATGTCAGTCGAACTTTATCGCCCATCCCCGCAGGGGCGTCTGCGTTAGCATGCGTTTGGTGAGTTGCGCCACCACGTACCCGAGCACACGAGGGTTGGACCCTCCCGCGTATAGCCGTGCGCGGCTTAGCCGTGTCTGGGGAAAGGGGGATCCTGGGGTTTGAGCCGATGCTGGGTGTTCGGACCTTTAAGGCCCCCCGGCGGAGGCAACACACCTCTTCGGCCTCTGCTTCACATAGACGGCACCCCCAGACTGACCCACCCGGGAAAAATCGGCAGTCGCCCTTTCCTGTCCTCCTCCTCAATCTTCGTCTTTCTCTCTGACTTTCAATCTTTCCTGTCTCCTACTCACTTCCTTTTACTTCTGATTTTCTGGGCGGCAAGCGTTAACCTTGTGTGGGTAGCCAACCTTGGATATTCCATATTTGGTTATAGTGGTGACGTACAGCTGGCGTCTGCAGGTCTTGTGTTTACAGGCCCTGCAGCGTCCCCTTGTTGGGCTCCATGGTGGGTGGCTGGAGTTGCTGCCGAAAACCCAGACATTCTTATGGCTAGTCCTTTTCCACCACTCCCTGATCGCCGTCTGAAAAGAGGGCGCACCGAAGATGTGTTCCAGTTTTTTGGACGCCAAACACAGAAGTTTCCCCGATTTCATGTGATCCAATCAGAAAAAACAGACAAATCAGTACGAACAATCTCACCTTTCCTTGTGTCAAAGACTCTGACTGATATTTTTGGACCAGGCTATAAAGCGTCCAGGATGGCAAGCGGGGATCTCCTCTTGGAGCTCCGTGATCTGAAACAATACGAGAAACTGCCCAATCTAGTGTCATTTGGAGATGCCCGACTAACAGTAACCCCACACCGTACCATGAATACCACCCGTGGCGTTGTCTCAGATGATGACCTGTTGCAGCTGAGTGAGGCTGAACTCCTTGAGTGTTTCAGTGACCAGAATGTCACCAATGTTAAACGGATTAAAATGAGGCGGGATGGCAAAGAACTCCAGACCAATCACTTAATACTTACTTTCAATTCAAGTGTTCTGCCCGAGTCTATTGAGGCCGGGTACATCAAACTTCGTGTAAGGCCATACGTGCCAAATCCTCTGAGATGTTTTAAGTGCCAGCGGTTCGGCCATAGTTCCCAGAACTACCGAGGCCGCCAAACTTGTGCAAAATGCAGTGCTCCTGAACATTCCTCCGAGTCTTGTGAAAGCTCTCTACATTGTGTTAACTGTGATGGGGAACACGCCGCCTACTCGCGGTCGTGCCCATCCTGGAAAAAAGAAAAAGAAATAGTAACTATTAAGGTAAAGGAAAACATAACTTTCAAGGAGGCACGCAGGCGGGTATCGCACCTGCCGAAAACCAGCTTTGCCGAAGTGGTGCGTCAGGGGGCAGCGCCACAACGGCTTCCGGCGGCTGTCTGGCACACGCATAGTGAGCCGGCGGTGACGCCATCCGCCCCCTCGGCGGCTGCAGCTAGCGCTGCTCCGCCATCTCAGAACAAGGGGCCATCGACCTCCGGGCTGGTGGCCTCCAAGGTCCCATCCCTCGAGACGAGGGCTTCACGTCAAACTAACCGCTCGCAAGAGCGCGTGTCCAGCGCGTCGCAAGATGCAATCGACACAACAACCGGCCAGACGGCGCCACCAGCGCTCAAGGAGCGGCGCGATTCTATCGACCGCTCGAAAAAAGAAAAATCTCGTGTCACGGCGCCTGGAAAAGGCCCGTGAGCCAACATTGCATTCTTGAACATACAGCATAAAACACTATTCAAATGGACAGACAAATCCTACAATGGAATGTGAGAGGACTTCTCCATAACCTTGACAATATCACAGAACTCCTCCATAAATATAAGCCAAAAGTGCTGTGTGTTCAGGAAACGCATTTAAAACCCCAACAAACAAACTTCCTCAGACAATATGCTATCTTCCGGAGGGACCGTGACGGCGCTGTCACCCCGTCCGGTGGAGTAGCAATAATAGTAGATAAGTCTGTTGCTTGTCATAACATTTCTCTTCAGACGTCCCTTGAGGCGGTATCTGTGCGAGCAATTCTCTTTAAAAAATTAGTAACCATCTGTTGCATTTACATACCGCCTCATCACCAAGTTAGCAAAACAGAGTTCTACAAGCTTACTGACCAGCTCACGGAGCCCTATATTATAACCGGTGATTTTAACGCTCACAGTACTTTGTGGGGGGACTCCCGGTGTGATGCCAGGGGTCGACTTATTGAAAACTTTTTGATAACATCTGGTGTGTGCCTCTTTAATAAAAAAGAGCCCACGTATTATAATATCCACAATAATTCATATTCTTCTATAGAATTAGCGATTGGCACTGCGAGCCTCCTTCCTTACATAGACTGGAATGTTGCCAAGAACCCATTTGGGAGCGACCACTTTCCTGTAATGCTTAACTTAATACAGGAACATGATAGTCCACCCCACGCCCCCCGTTGGAAAATACCGTCCGCTGATTGGAAAAGTTTTAAAGAGTCAACATACTTATCAGAAGATTTTATGAACAATTTTAATATTGAAGACGCAGTAGCGTATTTTACTGGTTTTATAATCGACGCAGCGGAAAAATTCATTCCACAAACAAAAGGTCTCTCAGGTAAAAGACAGGTCCCCTGGTGGAATGAGGAGTGCAGACTGGCACGAAAGAAACAGAACAGAGCGTGGGGTGTACTCCGTCGCTCCCCGACTGCGGAAAATCTCATAGAATTTAAACTGGCAAAATCACAGGGAAGACGGACGCGGCGACAAGCAAAGAGGGCTAGCTGGGAGAGGTTTCTGTCTCGCATAACATCTTACACACAAGAGTCTAAAGTATGGAATGGCCTTAGAAGGCTAAAGGGGCAGGAAACCCACCCATTACCGCTTGTCAATGAACAAGGGAACGGCTTGGAGGACCAGGCGAATTCTCTCGGTGAACACTTTGATCGTGTGTCGAGCTCGACCCAGTACTCCGAATCATTTCTTGAGCACAAACAGATAGCTGAACGCAAGGCACTCGACCGCAAGTGCACAAAGAACAACGCTTATAACCTTCCTTTTAGTATCGCTGAGTTAAAAGCTTCTTTGAACATGTGTAAAAGCTCTGCCCCGGGGGCCGACATAATCATGTATGACATGATTAAAAACCTCCACACAAACACATTAAGGACGCTCCTAGTACTTTTTAATAACAATTTTACTGCCAGGTACCTTCCAGCTGCATGGAAAGAAGCTGTTGTTATTCCAGTTCTGAAGCAAGGTAAAGATTCCTCCTCTGTAACAAGCTACCACCCAATAGCGCTTACGAGTTGCCTTTGTAAGCTTTTCGAAAAGATGGTTAATCGCCGTCTTCTACATTTTCTGGAATTGAACAAACTGCTTGATGCGTGCCAGTGTGGCTTTAGGGAAGGCCGGTCGACGACTGACCATCTCGTACGCATTGAGGGCATTATTCGTGATGCCTTCATTCATAAACAATTCTTTCTATCGGTATTCCTCGATATGGAAAAAGCATACTATACTACCTGGCGTTACGGAATATTAAGAGACCTTTCCGAAATGGGAATCCGTGGAAACATTTTAGCCTAATGGAAAGCTACCTTTCTAACCGGACATTCCGTGTTAGAATTGGAAACATTTTTTCTAGGCACTTTGTCCAGGAAACTGGAGTGCCTCAGGGTGGCGTCCTTAGTTGCACCCTTTTTATTGTCAAAATGAATTCATTGCGCTCCTGTATTCCGCGAAGTTTATTTTATTGCGCATATGTTGATGACGTGCAGATAGGATTCAAGTCATGTAACCTGTCCATCTGTGAGCGACAAGTTCAGCTAGGCCTGAACAAACTGTCTAAGTGGGCTAATGAGAATGGATTTAAGCTCAATCCCCAAAAGAGCTCCTGTGTCCTGTTTACACGAAAAAGATGCTTGGTCCCAGAGCCCATTATTGAACTCCATGAAGAACGCGTTCCTGTGAATGCAGAACACAAATTCTTAGGCGTCATACTAGATTCAAAGCTTACCTTTATTTCTCACATAAAGCACATTAAAGGTAAATGCCTAAGAACGCTAAATGTCCTTAAAATCCTGTCGCACACAACGTTGGGTAGTGACAGGAAGTGCCTCATGACTCTGCACAAAAGCCTTATATGGTCGCGGTTAGACTACGGTGCTATGTCTACCAATCCGCTTCACTCAGCGCTCTGAAGATGCTAGATCCTGTGCACCATCTAGGTATCCGCCTCGCGACCGGTGCCTTCAAAACAAGTCCCATACAGAGCCTGTATGTAGAATCAGATGTGTGGTCTCTTGAACTGCAGAAGACATACTCTAGTTTCTTATACTTTCTGAAAGTAAGTTCCAACTGTGAACATCCATGCTATTCAACGATAAACGATACAACGTCTAGTATACTTTTTCAAAACCGACCTTCAGTGAGACAGCCCTTTTCACTGCGTGTAAGGAAACTGGGTGAGGACATGGGTATTCCGCTCCCTACACATGAAATAATGGCTCCAGCAAAGCCGCTTTCGCCATGGCTGTGGCAGGAGATAGTGTGTGACTTATCATTTGAGGAAATCACGAAACACGCTTCAGAAGTACACATTCGTATGCAGTTCCTTGAACTCCAGTGGAAGTATTCTTGTCCACAATTCTACACAGACGCATCGAAGTCACACTCCGGCGTATCATATGCAGCTGCTGGCCCGTCATTTTCAGAATCCGACGTCCTGCACCCGGAAACCAGCATCTTCACTGCAGAAGCTTATGCAGTGATGGCGGCTGTGAAACATATTAGAAAAACAAATCTCACAAAAGCCATTATATTCACAGACTCCTTAAGTGTAGTGAAAACTTTAAAATCCATACACAAACATAAAAATCCTATAATCAACGACCTTTATGCACTGCTATGCAGAACCTACATGTCAAACCAACATGTATTATGCTGGGTGCCTGGGCACAGAGGCATCGAAGGAAATGTACTAGTAGATGAAATGGCTAAAGCCACGGTAACGAAAACTAGCAGTTTCTCCATAGCAGTCCCAGCCACAGACCTAAAGCCATTCCTTCGTAAAAAGCTCAGGAGCCATTGGCAACACTTGTGGGATACCGAAACCTTGAATAAGCTGCATGCAATCAAACCCCAATTAGGGAATTGGTCGCCACTATCAAAATCACGACGATGTGATGTGCTCTTTTGCCGACTGAGAATAGGGCACACCTATGGTACCCATTCTTATCTTTTAACTGGTGCTGAACCTCCTAGCTGTGGTAGATGTGGCGAGAGGCTGACCGTCCTCCACGTCTTGGTGGAGTGTCGGGAAGCGGAACCTGAACGAAAAAAGCATTTTCCTCAAGCTAACCAGCAGTGTATCCCCCTTCATCCCGCGCTATTTCTTGGCGCAGAACCACTCTTCGGGTCTAAAGCGGTGCTTAATTTCTTAAACGATGTTGTGTTGCACGTTATTAGCCCAAGAGATTCGTAGCACGCCCTCTCTATAGAGGGTGCAGCTGCGATAGTAGTACTGTAAGGCACAAGCCTCTGGGCCCTTGCGCTCAAGGGCACTGGTGAGGCAGCTGTGCCATTGGGTTGTCAAATTTTATTGTATTATTCAGACATAGAGTATGTGTTATGATCATAGCCCATATCACTTGTCATTCTCATTATTTTAGTGCCTATATATTTTACGTCATTTACATCGTAGCTTTTAGGCCCCTATACAGCCCATGTGCAATCACCATTTGCCATTTACCACTTCATGGACTGCTTCATACTACCTTTCTTGGCGTTCTTTGGTCATCCCTGGCCCTTGCGCCAATAAAATCCATATATCATCATCTTTATCGCCCATCGAACGCAACAGCCTTCTTGAGCTCATCAATGAGTTCATCAAACAGATGCTTCTCATCTACGTCAAGAGTTGGCCAGACGCCGCTCACCAAGCACCGTATTATCACCGAAGACAACGCAAGACCCATCCGGCAGAATCCTTATCGTGTAGCACCGAAATAGCGGGAGGCAATCCAAAAACAAGTGAAGACAATGCTTGAGGACGGAGTTATTCGGCGATCTAAGAGTCCGTGTGCATCGCCTGTCGTATTGGTGAAAAAGAAGGACGGTAGTCTGCGCTTCTGCGTCGACTATAGAAAACTGAACCAGATCACAAAGAAAGACGTTTATCCGCTACCGCGTATCGATGATTCACTGGACCGGCTACGAAACGCACGTTACTTTTCGTCGATGGACTTGAAAAGCGGCTACTGGCAAATCGAAGTTGATGAGCGAGACCCTGAAAAGACTGCTTTTGTGACACCCGATGGACTTCATGAATTTCAGGTGCTTCCCTTCGGTTTGTGTTCTGCGCCAGCAACGTTTCAACGACTCATGGACACGGTACTCTCAGGCCTCAAATGGCAAACCTGCCTAGTGTACCTCGACGACGTGATTGTTTTCTCCGCCACGTTCGACGAACACTTACGGAGACTGAAGACGGTGTTTGAGGCAGGTCTAACTTTGAAACCAGAAAAGTGCCATTGTGGTTTTCAGGAACTTCAATTCCTAGGTCACGTGGTTAGTCATGAAGGTGTTCGACCTGACCCTGATAAAATCGCTGCCGTCGCTAATTTCCCGACGCCATCTGATAAAAAGGCCGTGCGACGTTTTCTGGGCCTTTGCGCCTACTAACGGCGGTTTATTGCGGACTTTTCGCGCATCGCGTGTCCATTAACACATCTCACCCGCGAAGATGGGGTCCCCTTCGTGTGGGGCGAAGAGCAGCAACGGGCATTTGACGAGCTACGGCAGCGGCTGCAGACGCCTCCTGTGCTCGCACACTTTGACGAAGACGCCCCGACGATTCTTCATACCGATGCTAGCAATGTCGGCCTTGGCGCAGTGCTTCTTCAGCTGCAGGACGGCACCGAGAGAGTGCTTGCGTACGCCAGCAGGACCCTATCCAGAACGGAGACTAACTACTCCACTACAGAAAAAGAGTGCCTCGCGGTAATCTGGGCCATACTGAAATTTCGCCCATATCTATACGGTCGCTGTTTCACCGTCGTCAGTGATCACCATGCACTTTGCTGGCTGACTAATTTAAACGATCCAGCTGGTCGGCTAGCACGCTGGAGCCTTCGTCTCGAGGAGTTCGACTTCACTGTTGTCTACAAATCGGGAAAGCGGCACGCCGACGCCAACTGCCTGTCTCGGTCGCCTGTTGAGACTGCATTGCACGCAGGGGCGGATCCAGGTTTTTTCTGAGGGGGGGGGGGGGGGGTCAGCTTCTGTCACTGATGATGATGATGATAGTAGCCTTTCTTATTTACCGAAATTCACCGTTTCTGCTCACGATAAACCCATGTTTTATACGTCTAGAGCAACACCTGTAGCCCACCGTGGTGGCTCAGTCAGCTCAGGCGTTGCGCTGCTGAGCAGGAGATCGCGGGATCGAATCCCGGCCGTGGCGGCCCCATTTCGCAGCAGGCGAAATGCAAAAAATGCCCGTGTGCTTGCTTTGTAGTGCACGTTAAAGAACCCCAGGTGATCAAAATTAATCCGGAGCCTTCCACTACAGCGTGCCTCATAATCAGAACTGGTTTTGGCATGTAAAACACCAGAAAGAGGAAGAAAACCTGTAGCGGGGCCAGATATCGGTTTCTCCGAGCTTATAGGAATAGGACGTTACCCAATACAGCCATGTGCTTGGCGGCTGTGCCTGAGAATACAGGGGGTTCAAAACTAAGCTTTATGCTTTTCCTAAAATTATGCACTGGGAGGCAACAATTATTTTTGTCGACTGCATTAAGTGGGTATGTTTGTATTGAAAACTTAGAGGCAGTCGTGTTTCTTACTGCAGTCAATAAAAAGTTAATTATTCAATTTTAGTCAATTCGGCTGCTGACAGCGATAATTATCATCTCACTTTGTGTCCCCCTGGCCACATAACTTATTTGCGCAGGTGGTCTTCACGTGCCTCCCAGTGCCTAATTTTAAGAAAGCCATAATGCTAATTTTGAACACCCGGTATATCTAGCCTGTGTTGTTTTTTAAAATAAAATTTGGGTTGATCTGTTGCAGGTTCGTTATCAATGCGTAAGCACGGGTCCGTCTTTGGAGTTCTGTTGGGACACCTTGTTTTCTTTAAGGAGATTCTTTGTGTTCGGCTGAGACACCTTCGTTGGCTTTGAAGCTCCAACGCGGCAACCACTACGCTCGCTGTTTACGATATGCGAATCACCGCGTATGAAGACTCACGACGCCACCTACACGAAGAACGATATGGTGTAGTAGCCGAGAGCGCGAGCCAGCGTCTTCATGTTTTGTTTCCCACGCTACGCCGTCCTTTTACACAAGGCACGCATCTGCTCCCGTTTCTCTAACCGCGGGACGCCATCCTTGGCCCGCACGCCGGCGTTGGCCGTTGACGTCACGCTCACCCACTTCGCAGCCGCTGCTCGAGACCCCGCTCCGCGAGAACGCCCACTCAGATAAACGGATTCGGCGGCTTTGACACTACTATGCTTAATGTACGGTAATAAAACTGCGAAGTTACAATGAAAAACTTGTAGCGTACGAACGGTACTGTGCTCGTACTGGATATTGTCAACGTGTAACTGTGATCACAATGAGGGCTACAGTTAAAAAAAGTTGCCCATGCGTAGTTCTTAGTTTAGCTGTTGGTTATTATTTATACAGGGTTTGTCCGAAAAGTAATGTCAGTGAGTCGATTAAAAAAAATTATTGATCAGATCGGTACAACACAATAAAATGTTTCGTCGTTACATTGCTTCTAGCGAGATTTCCAACCATCGAAGGCGTCACGGTAGGCCTCCTTAGGAATGCCCTTTAGAGTCTTGGTGCAAGCCTTTTCGATTTTGCCAACTGTCGCGAAATGATCTCCTTTCATGGGAATTTTCAAGCGCAGCAAGAGCGCCTGGGAGAGCCACGTCAGGACTGTAGGGTGGCTGAGGAACCGTTGGCATCTTTCAATCGGCCAGGAAGCGGGCCACGAGGAAGGCGGTGCAGGCTGCATGGTGCGTTGTCATGGTGAAAATTCCAATCGCCCCCGTATCAGGCCGGGTGCGATGAATCCTTCGTTTGAGTCGCTTGAGCACTTTTACGTAGAATTTGGCGGTCACGGTTGTGCCATGGGGTACAAACTCATGGTGGACAAGGCCACTGATGTCAAAGAACACAATCAGCATGGTCTTGACCTTTGACTTGCTAATTCTGGCCTTCTTGGGGCGAGGGGACGCCGAGCTGTGCCACTTGGCACTTTGCATTTTTGTTTCGGGGTCGTATTCAAACACCCAAGTCTTGTCATCTGTGATGACATTGTCCAAAACGTGGGGGTCACTTTCGCACAAGTCCCAAACCTCCTGGCACGTTTCAACTCGGCTCGATTGTTGGTCGTCCATTAACATTTTGCGCAAGATCTTCGCGCGCACTTTTCGCATCTGAACACTATTCGTCAAAATCTCGCGAAGGGTACTTTTTGGAATGTTTACTGTCTGTGCCATTAAACGGACACTCAAACCAGGGTCTGAGTATAAAAGATCTCTCGCGCGCGTCACATTTTCGTCGGTGATGGTCGTTGACGGCGGTACAGCGCGGGCTTCATCGCTGACTTCTTCACAACCTTCTAAAAAGACCTTGTGCCTCCTGTAAATTTCACGTTCTGACAAACATTATCACCAAAAGCGGTCTTTATCATAGGAAAAGTTTCCACTGCAGACTTGCCGAGTTTCACACAAAACTCGATGGCAATCCTTTGTTCCAACAAGTGCTGCATTACGGCTTGCACGGTAAATGAAAATGAGTTGACGAAAAATCTTGTCCTTACTCTCCAGATGGTCGCAGACGACTGAGCGACCGCGCATGCGTAAGCTAACTTCCCCTTCCACCAATCCTAACCGGTCTTAGTGCGCTGCGACGTTGAGTCGCTTCACAATATAATCACTGACATTGCTTTTCGGACAAACCCTGTATATTAACACTTCGGCAAGTGATCTCTTTCATTAAGCAGGTTGGTCGCGGAACCGATGACAGCCAATGAGGCAACCGATGACACCCCAAGGGGCAACTAAGTTGATCAGGCGCGAAGGCGCTCGCACGGACATCAGCGTGCTTGGCAAAAGGGACATCCCCTCCTTCATTCGACGCCACCGACGGGACGAGTAAGGCACCGCCGGCGCCAGGAGGTCCAAGGTGTTCGCGAGAAACAATAACTAGGGCAACTTCGCGACACCACACCCCGACGGAATACAACTAAGCTTGTGAGCGAGCTAGCTTTACTTCTACATGGCTGATATCACTGGTACTCGCGAAAAATACTTTTGAAGAATGCTGGTGTGGCCATATTTTTTTGCGACAGGGGTCATCCCCCTGTCAGCGAGGGGGCGTTGCAGAGATCTGAGGGGGGGGGGGGGGGTCAGGACATCCGGACATCTCCCCTGGATCCGCGCCTGATTGCACGACGATGACGACGCGGCTTTTCTGGGCACGGTAGAGGCTGTCGCCGTTTCACGCCTGCAACGCGAGGACGCAGAACTGGTTCCTCTTATTGATTACTTAGAGGGAAAAACAAGCTGCGTGCCGAGGTTATTCGCAAGAGCGCTGCCTTCATTTTGCTTGCGTCACGACGTTCTCTACAAAAAGAACTTTTGGCCCAGTGGCAGCAGCTACCTACTTGTCTTTCCCGCATCTCTACGGAACGAAGTCCTACACGCCTCTCACAACGAGCCGACCGCTGGTCACTTGGGCTACTCCCGCACATTATCCAGAATTAGGCTAAAGTATTACTGGCCGAGACTTGCGCCGGTCATGAAACGTTATGTCCAGACATGCCTGGATTGCCAGCGCCGCAAAACCCCACCCGTCAAGCCTGCTGGACTGCTGCATTCTGTTCAGATACCACAAGCGCCGTTCGCACAAGTTGGCATGGACCTTTTAGGTCCATTTCCAGTGTCTTCTGCCGGCAATAGATGGATAATCGTCGTCACAGATTATCTTACCCGATACGCCGAAACAGGTGCTCTTCAGCGGGGAACAGCAGCCGAAGCAGCACGATTTTTCATCGAAGCCGTCGTCCTAAGGCATGGCGCTCCCGCAGTGGTCATTACCGACAGAGGTTCTGCTTTCACGGCCGCGCTTCTGGATACCGTGTTGCGATTAAGTGGTACAACTCACCGAAAGACAACCGCTTATCACCCCCAAACCAATGGGCTGACAGAACGTTTGAATAAGACTCTGGCAGACATGATGAGTATGTACATCGACGTCGACGACAAGAACAGGGACGAGATTTTACCATATGTTACATTTGCGTACAACACGGCTCGCCAGGAGACAACACGCGTGACACCTTTCAGCCTCGTCTATGGCCGGGAAGTAACAACACTGTTGGACGCGATGCTGCCACACGAGTGTGGTGATCACGAGACTGGTGCCGAGGAGTTTACGCAACGCGCCGAGGAAGCAAGGCAGCTTGCACGCTTGCGCATCCAAGAGCAACAGAACTACGATGCCAGACACTACAATCTTCGACAAAGACCCGTCACGTACAACGTCGGCGACCAGGTGTGGGTTTGGACTCGTATTCGTCGGCGGGGGCTATCTGAGAAGCTCCTGCGAAGATACTTCGGGCCGTACACAGTTCTACGCCGCATCCGTGACGTGAATTATGAAGTTGTGCCCGACAGTCCTTGCTGCTCCAAACGCCGGCAGCATCTGCCCGAGGTTGTGCACGTGCTTCGTATGAAGCCATATTTTCCATCATGACCTCACTTTTGCACCATCACTGCACTTTCTTGGGCGCTTGGCGCATCGGGACAATGCTTCTTTCAAAGGAGGGGCAAATGCCACATGCTATATCGTCGCCGCGGGTATGTGCCCGGCCATGGAAACGACGCTGAAGTAGCGCGCGGGTAGAAAAACAGAGACGACAACGACGTTGCGTTTGCTGCTCATATAAAGTGCTTGTATACGTGCTGTACGCCGGCTTCCACGTCTCCTGCGAGGTCGTGACAACCTATATAATATAGCTCGCAGATTGCTCGTGGTGAAATATGGCAGAGTAGCAGTAATGTCACCTAGTCACCAAAAATTGCGGCATAATGAAATGAGGGCTCGGCGAATATTTAACGTTTCAAATAGGAATCGATGTCGGAACCCTCGCAAAATAAAACTAAATTGTTTAAAAATGATGTTTTAGGGCTCGTACGTCCCTTGTTTACAATGGAGTGACAGTACACAATGCCGTCCTTTAAGTGCTGGCTTCCTCTGATATGATTGCTATAAATCTAGCCCCTCTGCCCTTATGAAAATGAACCATGAGTTTCTGATGAGGACGTTATGCATTTCTAATGTGTCATCAGACAGGCATCAAAAATGCTTCGTCTAATGTTGTTGAGCATCACAAGCACATCAGAGACTCGAATGCCAATGCATCTTAGGATTTCTGATGAGAAGAGTAGGCAGCTTGTTTTGGTATTGCTAATGTCAAAGCGCATCACAGAATAATGTGTATCGCCAAGTCGTAAAAAAATTACCCGGAGTTCGTTAGCATGCACCCAATGCATTCTGATTTCATTACTTAAAATGTTAAGAAGGTGACTGTCATGCCAGCCGTTATATAACTTAAATTTAGCTCACCATACTCGATGTTTGGCAGTCACACAGGGTATACATAGATCTGTGCAATGAAACAATTACAACTAACATCATCTGAAAGATCCTGGGAATGAAATGATGAAATACCTTGGAAAAAATGCTCTTCTGATAGGCATGCATTACTATAAAATGAAACCATATCAGAAGTTGTATGTTAATTATTTTTGATAATTCATTGCACAGCCATATGAGAAACGAGTGTACCACAGTTGATTTAAAATGTTTATTAGTAAAAGAGTTATTCTTGTTGACATATGAAAGAACTGCAAACAAATTAGAAGCTATTTATATTTAGAAGCAAACAGCCATTAGAAAATTGAGCACTCTTAGAATCTCTTCGGGATGAAGTGAGGAAAACAAAGGGAGACATGAGTGCAAACTAAGAAAAGTGGCAGTGCAACCATCCTTTACAGATGATTGGCATCTTTAATGCTATTAGCAATGCATGATTAAGGGTAATTATGTTTTATATAATGATCATTATAGAAGGTGGCACATACCCAGTAAAACATACCCAGTGACCAAAGTTGGCATCAAAGAGGTAAGAGCGGCACATACCCAGTGATTCAAGTTGGCATAAAAAAGGTTCATTGGAGGGCAGCACTTAACAATGGTAGATACCCAATAACCCAAGTTGGCATCAGAGAGCTTTACGGAAGAGCTCCACATACAAAGAGTTACATAGGCACTGACTAAAGTCAGTCCGAAGGTTGGTTTTGAACCCAGTTGCCTCATCACAACCGGATGCTCTTCCCATTTGAGAATGGACTACCCAGTGACCCAAGACGGTGGGAAAGTTTCGACGCAGGCATACACATAAACTGGGTGAATTCCCCAAGAATGCTCGTAGCATTAAAATATGTGAATTTTCGCATGCTTATTCTTCTTGTCAAATCATACATACACGCTGAATACGTCTGGTGGTGAATAAGCTTTCCTTATAAAAAGAATGTTGTCAGATGTATTATTTACAAGTGAAATTGGAATGAGTGCTTTATTCGTGGCACATGCCTACATTTTCAACCAGTCATATAGACGGTTTTCAGCAGCGGCGCACGGGCGCGGCCATGTTTGATCACGTGATTGCGCCGGCATGACTGGCTTTGGGTTGAAGGCCAGCGAAGGAGCCGTACTGCTGTAGTCGTGGGCGACGGTGCGGCAAGCGGCGTTGTTTCGGGTCCACCGATGGACAGCGGCTGGATCGACGACACAAAGCTCTGGCCCATGGTTCAACGATCATGTAAGTGAACCATTGTTTGTCATTTTAACGTTGTATGTGCTCGCGCCGGAGCGCTCTGGCGCTCGATCATCGTGCATGCGCGTCGCTCGTTCGCGCCGAGCGATTCGAGCTCATGGAGGCTTCTTGTGCGGCGTTCAGGTCAGTTCGCTAGTTCTATTTCTTTTTGTGGTGTACTCAAGCTACGATCTGAGCTGTTTGAAGTGGTTGCCCAGCCTCTCGCGCTTTGCTTGACGGCCTCGAATGTGTATGCTTGAGCGCCGAGTGAAAAATCCGTGTCCGCTTGTGTGTTGACATCTCGCTCGCTGGTATTTTAGCTTCCCACATACGTTGAGGCAAGCGTTTGCCTCGATTGTTGCAGATTGTGATTGTTGGATCCACTAACTGATGCCCCCGAACGGGTGTTGTTTCATAGTAAAACCCGTGTCACACGGGCACGTTCGATCGCAATTGAGCCTCGATCTGAATCCAGTCGGTCGTGATCCGCAAATCGTAATCGAAATGTCCGATTTCGATCGGAGACCGACGTAAGCAGCTTCTAGCTCAGTGTGACAGAAAACGAGGTACAACGAGAAAGAAAGAGATCCGAAGAAATAACCCACCAAAAAAGCCGTTTTATTTTTTATGCACGTATAATTTTGAAAATCTTTGTGCTGCGTCGACGCCATGCACGTAGTTCTGAGAGTTTGAACTTTCCAAACTCTTCATAGGAGAGCAACACCAGCTTAGTAATCAAATATGTATGAATTATTGAAACTCCAGAAATATAATTTATAAATCCAAACGATCAGTTTAATATCAGACTGTATCTATCGTGTTATTTTAGTTATTTCAAACATCTGCGGATGTCTTGAGGAGTAAATAAAAAATCAGCTTTCTTTCATTGCCATTTTTTTTCATTCCCGCAGTACATACAAATGTTTCTCCCCTATTTCAGTTGTCTACGAATACATGGTCAAGGCAATCGACCAAGATGGGAAGCCTGCACTGGACTACAGGGGGTTTGCAGAGGGCATCAACCTTTTTGACAGTGGCAATGTTGGGAAAGCTTTGTGTCAATCCAAGGATGGCATCTGCAGCATAAAGCTGTGTTCCAAGCTGCAGTGTTGGGTAGGGATAGTCCTTGGTTGGACGCCCATCAACAAAGTGAATAGAACATGCCTGAAAGAAAAGGGTGATTCATGTAATATTTACAATGGTTTGCTTTTATTTGAACGTAAGAATAAAGGAGTCCACATAAATAAAAAGCACGCACATGGGTAACGCATGCAGTTCTTATTGCAAACTGCTGCCAATGTCTTTTCCATAATCACAAATAATGTCATAATTTCATAGTGTCAAATAATGCCACAATTTCACGATGTCAAAAGAGGCTATGAAAATTAAAGTAAATAATATATGTATTCAGCATGCGCTTTGGGGGAAACCTGAAAGACACAAGGCAGAAGGAAACAGCTGATTTGTAGTTACCACTACTTTAATACGCAGCTAATCAAATAATGTCAAACTGGTAAGTTTGAAATTATTTACTTTTATTTTCATGGTTTCTCTTGACGTTTACGATAAACGATACGATAAACACGCAACCAACGCTTCTAGCGTTGTTTAAAACAATAATTTTGTGCTACAGCGTCAACACAGCTACCTTTCGCGCACCTGTGGCCACAAACAACGCCAGGTCTACGTTCTGATCACACCGTGCATCCGAAACAGCAGCGAAACAAACATATGTAAAATCAGACGCGCAGGCAGGAATTCGTCAAGCTTAACGATTTAAAAATGCGATTCAGATAGCACTTTTCCAATCTTTTTTGCAGGAGTTCTCACCGCGACAACTAATACGCCTGAATTGGCACCGATCCCGGCGCATATACGCACGTGGCGTGTAATTTCGCTTAAGGATAAACATCACTGATAGCAGGTGACTGTTCCAATACGATATCGCTAATGCTTGTGTTCTGCCACGGAAACACCACACGGTGACCTTAATGTACAGCAAGCGCAAGATGGGAAGTTGATACACTATTCCGCACTCCGAGCGCGTTCGCTTATTCGGTGCTATGATCTGCCACTTACTCTTGCCGATGTGCCTTAATTGAAGTTCTTTCTCTGTAGGTTCGCTATCCAGCATTGTCGGGTGAGCTTGTTTTTCTTTCCTTGAGGAAATCGGCTCATGGAAAACGGCCTCGGGCACGGGCAGTCTTGATGCAGCTGTGGCGCGTGTATTTCACACACCGACGTGTTCCACAGCTTAATGTCGCCATCACAGTTTTTCCATCCGACCACAGCAGACGTTTTCCCTCTTAATCTCCACATGGAGCAGAATATTGTTCGACGTTTGACAAACTTCGCTTGTTAAACGCCGCTGGCTACGCTTTCGCGACTGAGCAATGGTAGTTTCGTTTGCGCGCCCAAGGCCAGAGATGTCCAACACGCGCGGCGCTCCGGTGGCGCCATCTGATTTCAGTTGCACAAACCGGCTGCTGCAAATCGTCTATACTGTCAAAAGTATGTTTATTTAAGCCACAGGAAACTATCGCATACTGGTTTCAGAAAAGTGAAAAGCTGCACTAGTCATCAGAATATGTTTACCTATATTCCACCTAGGCGCACATACTAGGCTTATCATTATTATAAAAACCTCAGTATCAAACACAAATAAACAAGTTTGATCTTCAATTTAGCAAACACAAGAAGAATATGTGTACTTGCTCTTTCATTTACCAACAAAAATATTTTTCTCTCAAGAAGCTTTGGTAGGTTGAAATGTGAAGTTTTAAATGGGCGACAACATTAAATTTGGATGGAGCCCTATGCAGCAGTTATGGTGGTAAAATAAACTAGAAAGAAAGTACTGGTAAAAATTCTCATTCACAGAACCAGACAAAATTTATTTTTTCCCACATTTACACTTGTGCACACAGTATTTATTAGTGCAACAAAAAATTCACACAAGACAAAAAATTCACACAAGGCATGAGTTAATAGGAAATGACCAGAATCACTACACCAAAAAGTACAAACAAACACTTAACATTTAAAAGCCTGAATCGCCAATCAGGACACTTTTACACCATTTTTTATGTGTTAAACAAAATACAATGAAAGCACACAGCTAACAGCAAAGCAGCTGTCTAGAAAACACGTTGTGTCAGACTAGATTAGGTGCAAACATGCAAGTTGTCAATTGGTACCTTTGTATACTATCCTGCACGACTCGTATCGTTGCATTTATTTACACAGTTGGTCGGTACAATTACAGAACTGCACGTGAGCATTAAACAGGTGGTAACAGCATTTTAGGAGAAAAAAGGGGTTGCTATTAATCAGATAAATAAAATAAGATACAAGGAAGAAATGGTATATAGGGAAATTTAAGAGGGACATAGCTTAACAAAAAAGAGAAAGGTTGCCCAAACTACAGTCAATGAAAGATAGGACTCACTAATTACATGTTCACTTCTTTATGCTTCATTTTGCTTTCATCAAATTGTATACATAGTTTACATGTGACGTCACATTCACTGTCTCTCCGCCATTGCTAGGTACTTCGCTTGTATTATGCTCTGTGTTTGCCGCTCACTTCAATGCATACATGCCACATCATTATAATGATGTGTGGCGTTTAATGGCGCAAGGGCCAGCTATGGCCAAAGAGCGCCATGACATATGGTAATAAAACCTTTATCTATTATGAATGAAGTGATTTAATTGAGTTGCTAATGTACATGTTATGTGGCTGTAAAGAGGCCTAAGAACGGGTCGCTGTAAACAGCGTAAAATAGAATGACGATGATTCATGATAAAATAAAAATGAGCATAAAAGTTTCACTACGAAAATGTGATATAATAAATGACATACAAGGACTACTGCCTCCACAGGCATACCACATCATTATAGGTCTAGGAGCTGTGCAATGGGAAAAATTAGAACCCTGGAATTTTGCCCTTTATACAGACAGGCTCATGCGGCTGACGCAAGCTCACTATTGGCCCTTTTCACAGCGATCTCGTGGCCACTGCCATGTTTGATCACATGGTGATGCATCCATGGCTTGCCTCCGTGTTTACAACAGATGTGTATTACGCCGATGCGGTTAAGCAAACCTCTGTTTCGGGAGATATCGTAGATGGTGACTGGGTGATCGACACGAAGCTTTGGCCACAGCTTCAGAGAACATGCAAAAGTGCTTTCAGAGCTTATTAAGCTATGTTCAAAAGGGCGAGCAGTGTATACGGTGCTTGTTCTAAAGGCGGGGCTAAATATGTATTCCAAGCTATCCAAACATTCCGCTTTTGAATTGAATAAGGATTAGTGTATTTTGCTCTGTTATTTATTTGGCAAATATTTTGATCAGCAGCTTGTCACGTTTCTGACTGAGTAAAGTTGCTTGGCGCCCCCCAGTCACTATCCGATTATTTTCTGCCTAATCCCTCGCGGGTGTGCTCAGTTCCAATACATTTGTTCTTGCTGCGCACAAGGCTTGAAACATAGCTGTTTTGTAATTTCTAATATCTTGTAGCAAAGATGTGCTATCGCTATAGCAACTCGCTTGCTCTTGTGGACCATCACGAAACATTCAGCTTCGACCATTTGTGCGCTATCGTTGTAGTCCGTAATTTATTGTGCGCATATATTCAAGTGTACACCCATTCACTCATTCTTCACACGCTGGCGATATATTGGGCGAAAATTTCCGTGCCAGTTGGGGTAGATGTGTGTAGATACTGTGCGCGAAACTTACTGACAGGAATTTGCGCTACTCCCTTTTTCATTGTTTAACGAGCGGTAGGCACTCTCGCCGATATTCTGGGGCTGAAGCCCTTTCTGTGAAGGTTAGCAAAACAACGCTGGCAGATGAGCAAATTTCTGTATCCTCGAGGAAAGCGATACATTTCGAACTGCTGGTAACACGTATAGACATTTGCAACAGCAGTCCGTGAACTTGTCCACACAGCTTCATTCCATTCCTTCATATGCCAGTCAGTTTTTTGTAGCCAGCTATTGCACACGTATTCAATTCACACGATTCAATCCAGCATGATTGGAGCACAGTGTGTAAGTGATAACTCAGTTGCATTTCTGACAGATGATTGCACAGAAGCAAGGTAGAAGCAGTAATGGTTTCGTATTCGTGCACTGTCGCTGAGGCTACGTGCGGCAAAAACTGCTCCGCTAAAAGGGTCACTAAAGTAAAAATCAAAATTTGTAACAGCGTGACCTGTACAAACTCATGTCGGTGCATATGCAGCTACAGATAGAAATGATTTCAGCCATGACACATGCAAATATAATTATAATTACGTGGTGCTGCCTACGAATAACATGACTCTAGAAGAAATTAAGGTCTATAAGTTGCGGGAGGCTCACATTTGTTTTAGTTAAGAACATAGCCGCCTGCCATCAGGCGCACCTTATCATCTTGCTCAGTGGAAAAAGTCAATGAAAGCATGTTTTTTTGCGTGCGGCAGTGAAAACTTTCTTGGCTCACAGAAGACTTGCCTTGTCACACAGATTCAAACACGTGCGCGCAGTTTATCTTTTGTGTGTGGGCATGTGGTTATGCAAAACACACGCTTTAACTCATGTGTCCACTCCTTTCTGCGAGTTTTGGCTTACTAGATGGGAAGTGCGCCCTGCCTGTGTGATGCGAGTATAGTATAATGTTATGAAGCCTAAGGGGCAGCCCCAAAACTTTTAAGCTTGCAGTGACCTTCCATGGTTTCGTTGATTTTGGGTATAACTGCCGCAGTTAGACATGAGTAATTGGGTCCTACTAACTAGCTTTAGTTTACAATCTTTGTGTTCACGAGAGCAACAAATTGGGTAGGCTGATTTAGGTTCATGGTTGGGGGCAGTCTAAGACAACCACGAAGACAGCAATTTGACAAACACAGCGTGAGAGCTGAGTACTGTGTTTTTAGTCTCACTTTCTTTGTCCCTTGCCCAGTCCCCAATCATGAATCTATTGCTTAAATAATTAAGAGAGGTAATACATGTACATGTTCTGAAAACGATACCGACTTATCCGGGCTAGCGACAAGGCACTGACTTTTTTTTTTACAGCGCTATCAGTTCGTGCTGCCCTGTTTCACTTTTGGTAAACGGACCAATAGTACATGCCTGATTCTGCATAGTTTGGCTTCAGGGCAGTGTTACTTCTTTTTAAGTGACAACTGACAATAGTGCAAATTGACATGATCATGACACGAGAAGGAACCTCGGATCAATAATAGGGGGAGCGCGAGCAATGGCAATGGCAGGTACACTTGCAGAAAAGACCAGAAATGAAGCATGTGCAAACTACGTATACCTTAAAATGTGCTCAAAATTGATGTCTATTACCAATACACGACACAACAGAGAAAAATGAAACAACTATGCTACACAAGTACAACCTCTTGAAAAGGTTGCTTGCATTACGAGAATGCACACTCAGTGGATATGTAGTGAATGCTGTCCAGGTATCATTTTGCAAAATAGTACTTCCATAGATTATGCACGAGACAGATAACGGCACGAAATGTTGTTTACTCCTTGTGGTTTCCTATAGACCTATAGGTAATGTCCAAGCACAAAGCTCATGTATTATGTTAGTTTATTAACTGCCCTGAATTCTGTGCTGAGCCACGCCATCATACAGGAGGCCAACATAGGCATGACATAGTAGACTTGAAATGCCCGAGAACTACGTCGGTAGCTGATGCAAATATTATATAACGACTGGCACTTAGACATCTGTGTTGCATTGGGTTGTCTGTACATGAGCACTCCCATGCTTGTTTCCATGCCAAGTGATCAGGTGGTGAGAAGATCTTGCATCCACCTCTTTCACGGCCCGACGGCGCATGCGCCCTGCCATGGCGGATTAGTCGCGAAACGTTTTGGAAGGGTCGCGCGCGCGGCCGTGCGGCCCCATCTCAGGGAAACGTCCCCCGAAAAAAAAAAGCGCTCGGACGCGTGCTACTGACAACTCGTGCCGTGTATCGCGTTGAAACTCCATTGGTAGCTCGACGTCAGTGCAGTACTGAAAGTGTGCGTATAGCTTAAGACTGGCTTTGGTAGTGCGACGGGCTTTCTTGTCGACGGCACCGATAAAATCACCGTGCCTATACCATCGTTCGACCGAAACCCGCGCCATAGGCCGTCGAACCGATAACGCGATAGCCACAACACCTTCGTTGGTATATATAAATAATCGCGCTCAAAGTGAGTCAAAACATGCCTACGAAGTTGAAAGGTTGAAATGCGCAAGGCTTCGACCAGGCCTCTCAATCCGTGCACATGACGTTTGAGCCAATGTTGATTTAAGCGAAGCTTAGGCCTTGCTCCGTCGAGTTCGTGCACCCGCTACCGGCGGACCTGTACATGCCCTGGGTGTAAACAAGCCCTGGGTGTAAACAAGTTAGGACGAAGCAAACTGCTTTTATAGTTCAGTTCTGGCCTTAAGGATTTGAAATAAACTACTTTTCGCTTCGCACGGCGCGTACACAATAATCTACAAGCGGCGACACAGCGCTGTGCCCAACGGCTGTGCCAACATCTGTAGGTCACCGTTCCCGTAGGCTGCCGCTTGTATTCGCAACGTAGATGGGTCGGTTTGTACGTGTTGGTATGCTCACGCATTTCTTAATTGCTGAGATGTACCGTTTATCTCTGCGTCAAACGCGAAACAAGAGACGGTACATTCGGTACAGCACCATAAACAGCCGCCTCGATCAGTTATATACAAACGGTGTCAGCGATGGCATCCGAGTTTTTGCGGGAGAACAACAGGGCCTTTAAATGAGCGCTTATGTGAGCACATTTTTCTCTAATAATGCTTTATGACACGCGCAAACTAAGTATGATGAAGTTAACGAAAAGTGAGAATCAGTAATAAATTAACAGCCCGATATTTGTAACTGTATTACAGTCGCCGTTGAGTAGCTCAGGCGCTCATACTGAGTCGTCTCACGGTTGAATAACGCGGCTTATATGAGCAGGTATGTGTGTTTTATTCTACGTTTTGACATTTTTTTTCATATCAGCGATGCACCTTTTCCCAATTTTTCACGCTAACGACGATCTGTGGCTGTAGATGTCGATGTAAACAAGCGCACCGCTCTGCTAAATCCGACGCGGAAGGCTGCGGGCTCGAAAACTTCTTATTTATGCAAAATGTCTAAAGAATGTGCAAAAAGAATTTAAAGAAAAGCGTGGTGCAAGCGTAGGAATCAGCGACAACAAACTCCAAAGCAGCCGCGACGGCAGAGGGTACTCAGCGTACCTTTATAGGCCACACTATAAACAAAACAGTGCTATCACGCCTGCTCACCCTATATATATATATATATATATATATATATATATATATATATATATATATATATATATATATAGTTGGTGAGTGCTACATGGCTTCCAGGAGCGACATGCTGCCCCGCAGAAGCCATTAATAATTATTCGCGATCCACGAAATGCACAACCGATGCGCACTCAACAAGGGCGCAGGTTCACAAATCAACCGGCGAAAGCCCCGGCACCCTACCAAAACGTTTCCGGTGGCGTGCGGCAGAGGGCAGCACAGGAAAATGAAAAAGGCGGATTAACGCTATCAATACACAGACACTGCTGCTCTTTGTCGAGTGGAAACCAATACAGTCAAAGTAGTTCACAACACGTACACACATCGCAGCTGATTCACGTCGCATGTTTGTACAGCCAAGAAAAATTTCCACATACTGTGGTTACTGCTGCACCCAAAGGCTACAGGCTACACAGTGGTTCCTCAACGACTTTGTGTGAACCAACATCGCATAAATATTTCACAGAACTAGCTAAAGCATCTCCAAATAGTTCCGCAGCAAGTGATAGCAACACACCTGGGCAGGACCACACCATCTTGCACAAGCCAGCAGAGATGAGGAAAGGCTCGCCGCGCAATGCGAACTAACTTTACCACAACGAATCAAATAACAAGCAGGGACACAAGCAGAGCTAATTACCACAAAAGGTGGTATAACTTATTTGATACTGCTTTGCCTTTACAGGTACTGTGGGGGTACATAAAATCAATCAGAATAACAACACAAGAATCTTACTCTTAATGCAAGGTAAATATAGGGTAATCCCCCGAACGAATTTTGCCAAAATATGTTGTTTTTTGGAAGGAAATTAAATCCCAAGGCTTCTTAGTGTTGAGCAGCAAGGCACACAGGAGATGAACTTCCAATACTGTCATAGTGCATTGACAAAAGCAGCAACCAATCAAAAAGGCCGCGCACATCAGCATACTTCATACGCTGCTGCAGCTAGAGGACTGCAACTACCGGCATGCAGTGCAACATTGGTGGTGTAGTGCAACTCATATTGTGATCAACCTATTACAACCATTGTCCATAAAGTTTAAAGACCGAGTCCATAAAAAAAGACGTTTTGCACTTATCTATGTAGCTCCCCTATGAAGCAATCTCTCTTACAGTCCACACACAGCATTTAACGCTTCTCGAGGATTAGGAAGCAGTTAGCGAAAGCGTTTTTGACAGCGCTGTCAGTTCCTCTTTCATGGCATCTTGAATGACCTAAACACTCGCCATGCAGCATCCTATTAGGGATCTCTTACAGTGGAAACAGAAGAAGAAAAAAAATGTGGGGAGAGGCCAGGGGAGCAAGGCGGATGCACAAGTGCAGCTTTCCTTACTTAGCGAGAAATTTTGTAACGTTCAGGGCAATGTGCAGCCTTGCATTATTGTGCAAAGCACTCCATTGTCCAGATGCCCACAGGCCAGGGCGACATGGTCGCAGTACATCATGCATGCCTTCGAGCACCTCTCTCGATTCTCCATCTGCCCTGGGTGTACAGAATGATTTAAACTGAGCGTCCCTAGAAGTAGGCCCTGTGTAATTGAATGCATCTGTCCCAGAGTGTTTGCCAGTCTTGGAACACTCTCCTATCACCCCACCACTGGACACATCCACTTATGTGAAGCGCATGCTTTTCTATCTCCCACATGATACCAGCCCGGGAACTTTTGGCTAACATTTTGTACCACAGCTTAGTTCCAAAATACTGACTGGGTCAGTACACACAAGAACCAACACATGTTTTGGGGAATCGCTTCTATGGAACGAAATAAATTGGTCTTTGAGTATTACGGACAATGGTTGTATTATAAGCCCAATTTATTTCACAGCTTGTTTTGAGGGGTGTTTAAAAGGATACTACAGAGAAACAATGAATCAGTTTAGATTGATAAGTTACTCTGAAACAACGCTAGTCTAATTGATTTGGATGCAATATGTTAATTATATTAGAAGATAAAATGACGGTCAAAGTTACATTTGTGAATTTCTTGCTGATACCCCAGGGTCGGTACGTCATTGTGATGTCATAGATTCCAATGTATTCTTGCATATCAGCCGTTGTGGTTCAGCAAAAGTTCTTGAAACTTCTTAAGTTCCGACTTTGGCCTTTTTTGAATTAGATTTAATTCATTTTTACCGATAAAAATTTAGCTAGGCCTGAGGGGACCCAGTCGGAATCCATGCTGTCATGGTGACCTGGTGCAGGAACTTCAAAGGCGGTGTCGCCACCAGTCTTTAGTTTTTGCATATTTTCTGGCTTACCAAACATCTTCTCACCGTAAGAGTGGCTGTTTCAGTATTATGGAAGGGCAATGTACTAACTGTTCAAAAAATCTTTCTCTTTAGCATCCCTTTAAATGGCTTCAACACAAAACTTATCATTAAGCGTGCACAAATATGTGTTGCCATTGCAAACTACAGCAACACATTTTTGCACAATAGTCATTGGCACTGTGATGTGCTCTCCAGTGCATTTGGCGAGGACAAATTGACAAGAACTGTTCCTGCAAAATGTGCCCAACACTTTGCCGCACACCCTAAACACTTCAATGCGGAGCACAATGTGCCTCAGACATGTGCATTTTGCATGCCCCTCGGAACAAACAGCAATGGTATCAATTAGACGGCGAAAGTGACCATCCACAAAAACCAAAGAATTGACTCTCTTTGACTTGTCAAGTTCAACAGTGCAAAATGTGAAGGAGCCTATTGCGATATTCCTATAGTAAATGCCATCACTCCTGTGTACAGCCTTGCCATAGAACATGACCTCACCATTTCGTACACACTTCTTCCTCAACTTACATCCCTTCCCTAGCATTCGGAAAATGTCAACATCAGCGCTCCTTCTCGTTAGCGATGCCATGACAATGGCAGAGCCTGCAATAAACTAAACTTTTCAACAATCTGCCTTTCAGGATGTCTGGTACCTCTAGCCATGTTAATGAGCTTACCATTCATAGATTCAAATGAGAACATGGAGTAAGCCCACAGAGGTCCCCATTCCTTCACACTGTCAGCCAGGTGCAAAAGCAAATGCGAATTAAGTCATGTTACTAAGGCCATAGAGCTCCTCATATTCTCGCAGAAACTTTAACATTCGAATCTTTATAGCGTGTAATTTGTCAAGTGCGATCCGGTCACTCAACATGCAGTGCATCATGTCTACAAAACACAACCAATGCTTAAAATTTCTTGAAGGGATGTAGCCAGATAGAACAACAGGTGAATATAACAGTAACCAGTTTCGCCAGTCAGCAGATTTCCAATATTTGACGTCCTTGAGAGACCTTGGCAGCCTAGACATTTCCCAGACAGGACGTATGCCTAACAACCTTCCATCAACCTCTTCAAAGCGATCACGAAGGTGAAAGCCCTGGGACGCCCTTGACTTCAGCCATATCAAAGTTGTGGCTTTAACAAAACCAGAGCACACTGCATGCATATAATCGACCACAAAGCCAGAACAAAAAGTGAAGGAAGCCAGAAGTGTAAGAACGCTTGTGCCTTTCACTCCACAACTTGCTTTCTGTCTTTGTGCTCTGGCTTTGTGGGCATGCTTTATGAAAGAGTCATTCGTGCGCAGCTTAGGAACAGATTTCGGTGCAGGGTAAACACGGCAGTGGCAATTACCTCGGGCAACCACTTGCCCTGGGGCTTCGCACCAACCGCAGCCATGTTTACCATTAAATTGGGTCATGCCCATAACTTCACTCCTGGCTACACTATCGACCGTGCAAGGACCAGGATACACTTTTGTGATTCTTTCACAGCCTTGAGTGTCCAGCCTCTTTACACCGCTAGAGGAAAGCTCATTCATTTTCAGCACAAAAGGTAAAAGAAAAGTGTTCATAGCAGGTTTCTGTTTACCGAACCACAAGCCAGCTAGAATAAGATTATTAGCCCTCTCTTTAAATTGCAGTTCATTTACTTGGGCAAGAAGTGGCCAAATTCCGTAGCTGCTGCTCTCAAAGAGTGAAACACCATCCGTGTTGAATGTCAAACTAATATCACTTGCGGAAAGAGGAAGCTTCCTATAACCTACACTGTCTGTAATATCAGTGATGTCAAATGATGCTGACTGTGGAACAGGTATGATACGCCCTGTTTTCATCAAATCGCGTATCTGACCTTCAATGTCTAAGACAAAAAATGACGATTCTTTCACAAGGTCAGGCACCTGAAGCAGAGTCTTGCATTTGGTACATGTAACCTGTGCGACCTGTTCCAGAGGGCCTAGGTATGATGAACAAGTGTTGCAATAAAGTTGCCTGGCTTTCTTTGTGTCAACACCAGTGAAATGCTGGAAGAAGGTATACTTCGATGTGGGAAGTAGCGTTCCTTCGGGAACGTGTGCGTGGAGAAGCTTCAGAAGGCTTTCAGTTGCTTCTCTTGAAGCGTCATGGCGAATGCTGTGCCCCATGATTAGGAGAAGGCTTTCTGCTACTGTAACTCTTGAGCCCGGGTACAATGGCTGGTCCTGTGACAGGGGCAGAAACAGATTCATTTTAAAAACATAGTTTCAATCTGCCTCAATTACACATTGCGTAAATCTAAACTGCACTTATAATAGCCTGCCTCAACAGGCTAGTGAAAACAAGCTTTAATAAGTCTTCAATGACAATGTTTTCATTGTTTTCTGATAATTTTATGTTCCTTAATTTATAACAGTTCATTTTGGACTATGTATTTGTACGTGAGACTACTACAGCCTATAATCAACTCAAAACGCTGGATACGGTGACTGACTGTTTGCTACCTACTACAAATAATGTTTTGTTACCACTGAAAGCTGAGCTAATTGTTAAAATTGAACATGAAACTTCTTTCCATCACTTCGGGATTTTTTTCTTGTGTCCACACTATAATGTTAATCCTTCACTTCATCGGCAATGTAACTTCAAATAACGTTAATTCTAACGGCTTGGAGCAAAATATTTCTGTATGTTATCCGATATTGAGTCATAAAATTGGAGATGAAATAACCTAATTTCAGTAACGTAATATACCCGATACGGCTCAATTTCCCAAAGCAAAACTTAAGCTATACGGGTGGGTACCGTTCAATTAAAAAAGATTTAGAATCTTACCAGGTCAGCGTTCGTCTCCGGCGGTGCGCTATCTGGTTCTTCGCTCCTGCTGCTTCGTATAACTCACTTTCAATTGAGCTATCGATGATGATGATGATGATGATTGTTGGGGCTTAGTGGCGCAAGGGCCAGGTATGGCCAAAGAGCGCCATGACAGTATTAGTTCGCAGTGCAGTGATGAATTGAGAGAAGTAGATGTGACGTGGCTGTAAAGGGGCCTAAAATAATCGCTGTAAAGTGCGTAAAATCTACATGGAATAAGATAATGGCAATGACTAGTGACGTGTACTATGAAGGTAAAAGATGCATTGCTAAACAATGACATGATATACAAGATATGTCAGATATAAAAATTGTCAAAAAACACTACTGCCTAAACAGAGCCCTTGAAAGACAAGGGGCTGGAGGCATGTGCTTATACAAAACTATCACAGCGGCATCCTCTGAAGAGAGGATGCGCTACGAATTTGTTGGGCTTATAACATGCAGGACCACTTCGTTTAAAAAACCGAGGACTGCTTTGGTGTTAAACACCGGTTCTTCACCAATAAACATCATAGGATGAAGAGGGATATTATAGTGGTATGCTACAGGGAAATGTTTCCTTCTCTCTACTTCGGCTTCCTGACACTCCAGGAGGACATGGAGGACGGTCAGCCTCTCACCACATCAACCACAGGTTGGTGGTTCATCACCTGTCAACAAAAAACTGTGGATTCCGTACGTGTGTCCTATTCTCAGCCGACTGAATAAGACGTCAGTTCGCCGTGCTTTCGTTACGGGGGGGCAGAAACCTAACTGTGGTTTAATCAAGTGAAGCTTATTACTTGTTTCAGCATCCCACAAGCGTTGCCAGTGGCTTCGCAGTTTCTTTCGCAAGAAAGGTTTCAGATCTGTTACAGGGACAGTAGCTGTAGGGTTAATAGCGTGTGATGTTATTGACGTAGCCATTCGGTCAGCTAGCACATTACCCTCAATGCTTCTATGGCCAGGCACCCAGCATATAATGACATGCTGGTTACATAAATACGCTTGACAGAGGACGGAATAGAGCTCAGTAAGTACAGGATTTTTGTGTTTACCGAGTGACATCAATGCTTTTACGACGCTTAGGGAGTCCGTAAATATAATTGCCTTTTGAAGTTTTGATTTCCTTATATACTTCATAGCCGACAACAGTGCATGGGCCTCAGCCGTAAAAATACTCGTTTCCGGGTGGAGTACACCGGATTCCGAGAAGGATGGGCCAACGGCTGCATAAGACACCCCGGCATGTGACTTGGAAGCGTCAGTGTAAAGCTCTGTACACGAGTACTTGTATTGAAGCTCTAAGAAATGCATTTTAATGTGTACCTCTGGCGCGTGTTTAGTTACCTCTACAAACGATGTATCGCAATCTATGAGTTGCCACTGCCACGGCGGTAACAGTTTCACTGGAGCCATAGGACGATGATCAAGCAGCGGAACACCCATTTCCTCACTGAGGTTCCTCACACGCAAGGAGAATGGCTTTCTCGCTGCAGGTCGATTATGGAAGAGTGTGGCAGCGGTAACGTCATTTATGGTTGAATAAGAAGGATGTTCATTGTTTGCTTGTACTTTCAGAAAATATGTGAAACTGCTATATGAACGCTGCAGATGGAATGACCACTGGTTAGACTCTACATAGAGGCTTTGGATCGGACTTGTTCGGAAAGCACCGGTCGCGATGCGGATACCCAGATGGTGAACGGGGTCTAGTATTTTTAATGCAGTTGGCGTAGCAGAATTATAAATTATAGACCCGTAATCAAGCCGTGAGAGGACAAGACTGCTATACAAGTTAAGCAAACACTTTCGATCACTGCCCCATGTTGTGCGAGACAGAAGTTTTAGAACGTTCATTGTCTTCAGGCATTTTGCCCTCAGATACTTAATATGAGGAATAAATGTAAGCTTGGAATCTAAAATGATTCCTAGAAACTTATGCTCGCTGCTCACAGAGAGCGCATCTCCTTGGATTTGTATACTTGTGACAGACGTTACGCCTCTCTTGTTTGTAAAGAGTATGCAAGTGCTTTTCTGAGCGTTAACTTTAAAACCATTCTCCTCCGCCCATTTGGACAATCTGTTCATTCCCAGCTGTACCTGTCGTTCGCAGATGGCAATATTACATGACTTAAAGGCTATCTGCACATCGTCGACATAGACCGAATAAAACATTGTGCGTGGGATGACTGTACGCAGGGAATTCATTTTTACAATAAATAGTGTGCAGCTAAGCACACCGCCCTGCGGCACACCAGTTTCTTGTGTGAATGGCCTAGACAAAGCTCTGCCCACCCTTACGCGAAATGTGCGGTTAGTGAGGTAACTTTCGATTGTGTTAAGCATATTGCCACGAACACCCATCGCCGAAAGATCTCGGAGAATTCCAAAGCGCCATGTGGTGTCGCAAGCTTTCTCTAGGTCTAGAAATACAGACAGACAGAACTGCTTATGTATGAAAGCATCTCTAATATATGCCTCAATGCGGACAAGGTGGTCTGTTGTAGACATACCAGAATTTTGTTATTTTCTAGCAAGCATATTAGGCGCCGGTTTATCATTTTTTCGTACAGCTTGCACAGGCAGCTTGTTAGAGCTATTGGCCTGTAGCTGCTGGCCAAGGACGGGTCTTTGCCTTGTTTAAGTATGGGGATGACTATGGCTTCTTTGCATGAAGACGGAATACAGCCAGCCGCCCACATGGCATTAAAAAGAGACAAGAGTGTTTTCAGTGTTTCGGGGTGTAAGTACCTAATCATTTCGTACATGATACGATCCCCACCTGGCGCTGAGTTGTTGCAACAAGCGAGAGATGCTTTAAGCTCAGCTAAAGTAATTGGGGAATTGTAGGCCTCACTCGATGAGCCTTTGCGATTTAGGGCTCGCCGCTCTTCGCGTTCTTTGATTCTCAGGAATGTTTCGGTATAGTGCCATGCACTTGACACATACTCAAAATGTTCGCCTAGACAATCCGCCTGATCTTCCAGGCTATCACCTTGTGTACTTACTAAGGGTAGGGGATGCGACTCCCGACCTGTTAGTTTATTTACCCGATTCCAGACTTTTCTTTCATCGGTGTACGAATTTATACTGGCGATGTACCTATCCCAACTTTCCCTCTTTGCACGTCGACGTGTTCTCCTACCTTGTGATTTGATCTGTTTGAAATTAATGAGGTTTTCAGCAGTTGGAGAATTGCGAAGCAATCTCCAAGCTTTGTTTTGATTTTTGCGCGCTTTCCGACATTCGTCGTTCCACCATGGGATGCGACGCTTATTACCTAATCCGCTAGTTTGCTTAATACATTTAGCTGCAGCGCTAATAATGAAACCTGTTAGGTATGCAACAGCGTCTTCTACATTAAAAACAGCCATTTCATCTCCGCCTAAATACGTAAGCTCTCGGAACATTTCCCAGTTGGCCGAGTCCATGTTCCATCGAGGAAAATGTGGCGAGCATGTATCTTGTTTTGTTAAGTTTAGCATAACTGGGAAATGGTCGCTCCCAAAGGGGTTCCTGAGAACAGACCACTGCAGATACGGAATTAGAGTACTCGATACTATACTTAAATCAATGGCTGAGTATGTGTTATGTGTAACGCTGTAATAAGTTGGCTCTTTCTTGTTAAGTATAGATGCACCTGAAGAAAACAGAAAATTTTCTATAAGGCGTCCTCGCGCATCTAAACGAGAGTCGCCCCATAAGGGGCTATGAGCGTTCACATCACCGACAACTATGTATGGCGGAGGAAGTTCATCAATGAAGCTTTGAAACTGTGTCTAGGAAAGTTGATAACAAGGAGGGACGTAAATAGAACTAATTGTGACTAGCTTACCGAACAGTATTGCTCGGACAGCAACTGCCTCAAGGAAGTTCGGAGGTTCAATTGCCGACAGGCAACACCTTTATCTACTATTATAGCGACACCACCAGACGAGGCGGTAGCGTCGTCGCGGTCCTTCCGAAAAATGGCATAGTGCCTTAAAAAGTTTGTGTTGTCTGCTTTGACATGCGTCTCCTGGACACACAGCACCCTCGGACTATATTTGAGAAGGAGCTCTTTAACATCATCAAGGTTACAAAGGAGACCCCCAACGTTCCATTGTAATATTTGCGTGTTCATAATGAAATAGGAGTTTGTGCTGTGTGTTCAGGGAATGCAAATCAGTTCACAGAGCCTTTGTCGGGCCCTGTGATGCGGGATTTTTCTTTTCTAGAGCGATCGCGAGAATCTCGCCGCTCACTAGGCGCTGATGGCGCCGTCTGGCTGGTTGTTGTGTCCATCGCCTCTTGCAGGGCGCTGGACACGCGCTCTTGCAAGCGCTGTGTTGGACGTGGAGGCCTCGTCTCAAGAGACGAGACCCTTGAGGCCACCAGCCCGGAGGTCGATGGCCCCTTTTTCTGGGATGGCGGCGCAGCGCTAGCTGCAGCCGCCGAGGGGGCGGATGGCGTCACCGCCGGATCACTGTGTGCGGGCCGGGCAGCCGCCAGAGGCCGTTGTGGCGCTGCCCCCTGACGCGCCACTTCGGCAAAGCTATTCTTCGGCAGGTAGGAAACCCGCCTTCGTACTTCTCTGAATGATATGTTCTCTTTGACTTTGATCGGTACGATCTCCTTCTCCTTCTTCTAAGATGGACAGGACCGCGAGTACGCGGCGTGCTCCCCATCACAGTTTACACAGTGTGGCGCGTTCTCACAAGATTCAGACGAATGTGCATCAGCACATTTCGCACAGGTTATTCGGCCTCGGCAGTTCTGAGAACTGTGGCCAAACCTCTGGCATTTGAAGCAGCGGAGGGGATTCGGGATATAGGGCCTGACTCGAATCTTTACATAGCCTGTCTCGATAATCTCGGGAAGCACACTTGAGCCGAATGTTAGGATTAGATGCTTTGTTTGAATCTCCTTACCATCACGTCTCATCTTAATTCTTTCACATTGATGACATTCTGGTCACTCCATCCCTCCAAAAGTTCAGTCTCAGTAAGCTCCATTAGATCATCATCGGAGATGACACCACGAATGGTGTTCATAGAACGGTGGGGGGTGACACTCACAGGAATGGCCCCGAAAGACACAAGTTTAGGTAGCTTTTCATATTGCATTTTATCGCGGAGTTCAAGAAGGAGATCCCCGCTTGCCAACTTGGAGACTTTGTAACCTGGGCCAAAAGTTTCAATCAGTGATTTCGCAACCAGGAAAGGTGAGATGATTCTTGCTGACTTTTCAGTTTTCTCTGAGTGTATCACGTGAAATCGTGGAAAGTTATCTACTTGGTGGCCAAAAAACTTGAAAACTTCTTCAGTGCACCCTCGTTTATGAGGCCGATCAAGGAGTGGGGGAAATGACGAAAAAGCCATAAAGGTAACACTGATTTCGGCAGCTATGCCAGCCACCCACCACCGAGCCCAACAAGGGGACGCTACGAGACCCGAAGGAGACGCAGACGCCAGCTGTACATAGCCACTATAACCTAATATAATAGACCCAAGGTTGGATAAATTACACCAGGTTAACCCTTGCTGCCTGGAAAATTGGAAGTAAAAGGAAGTGAAGAGAACACAGGAGAGATGCAAAGAGAGACAGAAAGGCGAAGGTTCGAGAGAGAGAGAGAGAGAGAGACAGGAAAAGGCAACTACCGATTTCCCCCGGGTGGGTCAGTCCGGGGGTGCCGTCTACGTGAAGCCGAGGCCACAGAGGTGTGTTGCCTCCGCCGGGGGGCCATAAAGGTCCAAACTCCCGGTTTCGGATCAACCTCCAGGATCCCCTTTTCCCCGGACACGGCTAAGCCGCGCACGGTTAGACGCTAGGGTCCAACCCCCATGTGCTCGGGTCCGTGGTGTCGCAACACACCAAACGCCTGCTGACGCAGACGCCCCTGCGGGGGAGCTATCGAAGTTAGTGCTCCAGTTAGTCTCCAGTGAGTCCAAATGCCGTTCACGTGACTCATCGGAATCCACAGGGACGCTTTCATCCTGTAAAGGATCGGGACGGAGCGATGGCGCCTCACAGCTCTCACGGGCCGTCTCTGCCTGGGAGCACGTTCGTAAACGTTCCGCAGAGTCCGCAGAGCGGTGTCGTGGAGGTCGGTCAGCACCGTCGGTAGCAGCTGATGCCTTGGCACGATGTTTTGACCGAACCGGCACTTCAGCTTCCAAATTCCAAAGATCCTCGTTATATTTTCTTTTTGGTGCCGCAGCCATACTCACGCGTTTGTTTGGAATACAGATGCAAAGAACGTAAGCATAGCTACATTAGATCCCAAACCAACCCAAGATCAACACAAAACCCGCGGTCATACGAATGTAGCACGACAATACCAGCAAATGGCTGCGGTGGCTATGGCTGAGCTAGGCTATTCTACGAGTGACATCAATCTTTGTTTTATCTCTTTGAGTTCGTTTTTTGGCTTTTCTGCAATATGACAAATAAGTGGGGGCACCGTGCATGGTAGCACGGCTCAGCGTTGACCCACATGAAGCATAACATTATCGTAGGAAACTCTATGACATAACGCCCCTCCATCAGCGCACACTTGTGACATTGCTATGGAGGGGCTTTAACGTAAAGGAGCCACGGAACACGTTTCTGCAGCAAACATAAATAATTATCACGAACAATTAGTTTTTCAATGATGTAGGTGATGGTAAGTGGCTGAGCAAATAAAAACAAATCTCAGAGGCTATCTAAAAACCAATAAAACCTCATGGTTGCCACCATTTTATTCCTATCTCGTAGGCCATGATATCGTCCAAGACTGGCGGCGGAAGCGAAGTCGTCACCTGTGAATCAATTCCGACCTCCTTTGACGGCCCTTTGACGTGATGTGCCCACGTGACCACTACGTTTATATATTTTTTTGCTTTTATTTCTTTATCTCTTTGTTTGGACGCTTGGAGCGCGCCATTTTTGCAGTGGAGTGTGTGGTGTACGGTACTCGTGTCGCTCGCCTTGACGTGCTGTTCGGTCGGGATGTCGCACATCCTTGTCAAATGGGTCACCGAAGATGCTTGGGACGTTTACCCGGTGCGTGCAATAGAAAGAGCAGATATAGGCTTTCGGCTGCTCACTGAAGAAGGCAGCATACGACAGCTGCGCGGCAGCATATTTACTATCAATTGGGAGTCCGTTCAGCAGCCAGCGGAAGCAGAACTACTCGATTTGGTAAGTGCGTGGAGACATGCTGTTTTTTTGGCAGTTTTTGTTGCGGAGTAGGTAAATGTTACTTGCGGTGAACTTTGCGCAGGCTCCCAAAAAGGGATGGAGCGCAAGCGTGCGCAGCTGGCCAAAGCATCCCTGGCCAACAAAACGTCGGATGGTGCGGGCGCGCGGACGCACGAAGAGGTAACTTGTCGCGTTGTATACACTTTATTAGGAACATATTGCTATTAATCGGCCCTGATATTACTGGGGATGTTTTCACGATCATATAAGCGGCCAGTGCCCGTGTCGGTAACACGTGATGCTTTGTCTTCCTGTTGGCGTTACATAATTTTCGCACGGGTGCGGTACGTCGGGCAGTATTTCTCGCGCCCTAAGGCGCTCTACCTTAAAAATAATATCACCGACGTACCGCGCCCGTGCGAGGAGAATGACGTAATGCCACCGAAGATGATGATTATTGTGGTTTATTGGCGCAAGGGCCAGATGTGGCTAAAGAGCGCCAAGACGATGGTAGTGGTTTGATAGTGGTACATGAATAGTGAACTATATGAACACTAGATGTGACATGGCTGTAAAGGGGCCTAAAAAACAGTCGCTGTAAAGTGCGTAAAATATATGCGTAATAAGATTATGGCAATGACTGATTATGTGTACTATGGACATGAACAATGCATTGCGAAGGAATGATACGACTTACAAAATAATAAAGATGCTAGACTTGGCCAGAAGCACAAGTGCGTAAACAGAGCCCTTGAAACACAAGGGCCTGGAGGTATGTGCTATAAAAAGAAAAGAACTATCACAGCAACATCCTCTGGAGAGAGGATGTGCTATGAACTTTTGGGCTAATAACATGTAGCACAACATCTTTCAAGAATGCGAGGACTGCATTGGTGCTAAAGAGCGGTTCTTTACCGAGAAACATAGCGGGATGGAGAGGGACACAATAGCGGTATGCTAGCGGAAAATGTTTCTTTCTTTCTCTTTCAGCTTCCCGACACTCCAAGAGGACGTGGAGGACGGTGAGCCTCTCGCCACATCTGCCACAGGTAGAAGGATCATTACCATTCAATAGAAAATTGTGAGTACCATATGTGTGTCCTATTCTGAGACGACAGAATAGGACATCAGTTCGTCGTGTTTTAGTTGTACAGGGCCAGGACCCTACCTGTGGCTTAATCAAGTGGAGCTTATTATTTGCTTCGGCGTCCCACATGCGTTGCCAGTGGCTTCGCAGTTTGTTTCGCAGGAAAGGCTTCAGATCTGTGGAGGGAATAGTAGCGGCAGGATTAATAGCTTGAGATGTAGTTGATGTGGCCAACTGGTCTGCTAGCACATTGCCCTCGATGTCTCTATGACCAGGCACCCAGCATATTATTACATGTCTATGAGATTGGTAAATGTCACACAAGAGTGAGTAAAGCTCAAGAAAAATAGGATTCTTATGCTTTTGTAAAGATGTTAGCGCTTTCACAAGACTCAACGAGTCTGTGAATATTTTTGCCTTTTGTAGCTTCAATTTGTCTATATGTTTCACTGCAGAAAGTACTGCGTAGGCTTCTGCTGTGAATATACTTGTTAGGGGGTTCAATACGTCAGATTTAGAAAAAGAGGGGCCAACAGCCGCATAAGATACGCCAACATGGGACTTGGATGCGTCGGTGTAGAATTCCGAGCACGAATACTTCGATTGAAGTTCGCGGAAATGCATTGCAATTTCGAGCTCGGGTGCGTGCTTTGTGACCTCTACAAAGGATAGATCACACTCTATCACCTGCCACTCCCAGGGCGGTGACATCTTAGCTGGAGGCATTAGGCTATGTTCTAGAAGTGGGACATCCATCTCTTCGCTCAGTTCTCTTACACGCAGTGAGAAAGGCCGCCTCACAGAGGGTCGATTATAGAAAAGCGTTGCACACTTCAAATCATTAATGGTTACAGAACAAGGATGTTGCCAATCGGAGTGCACTTTGAGAAAATAGGTGAAGCTGATGTATGTTCTCTGGAGATGGAGTGACCACTCATTGGATTCTACGTATAAGCTTTCGACGGGGCTTGTTCTGAATGCGCCAGTGGCCAGGCGGATGCCTAGGTGGTGGACAGGATCTAGCATTTTTAGAGCGCTCGGGGCGGCAGAGTGGTATACTACGGCACCATAGTCCAATCGTGACCGAATGAGACTCTTGTAAAGATTCATTAGACACTTCCTGTCGCTGCCCCAGGATGTGCGAGATAAAAGTTTCAGTAAGTTCATTGTTTTCAGGCATTTCGCCTTGAGATGTTTTATGTGGTGGGTGAAAGTAAGCTTAGAGTCAAGTATGATGCCTAAAAACTTGTGTTCTTTGTTCATAGGTATTTGTTGTCCATACATTTCGATAGTAGGATCTGCAACGAGACCGCTCTTCCTAGTGAAAAGAACACAAGAACTTTTGTGGGGGTTTACTTTGAACCCGTTTTCGTCTGCCCACTTAGACACTTTGTTCAACCCCTGCTGTACTTGTCTCTCGCAAACTGCGAGGTTACAGGACTTGAACCCTATTTGTATATCGTCCGCATAGATGGAATAAAAAATAGCGGGTGGTAACGAAGCATGGATCGTGTTCATTTTAACGATAAAGAGTGTGCAGCTGAGCACACCTCCCTGGGGTACACCAGTTTCCTGCACAAAAGGTCGTGATAACACATTGCCAACTCGCACACGGAATGTGCGATTCAGCAGATAACTCTCAATCACATTTAACATATTACCACGTATACCAAAGTGGGAGAGGTCTCTCAGTATTCCAAACCGCCATGTGGTGTCGTAGGCCTTTTCCATGTCTAGAAATACAGACAGAAAGAACTGTTTGTGAATAAAAGCTTCGCGTATCTGCGCCTCAATACGTATCAAATGGTCAGTGGTGGATCGACCCTCGCGAAAACCGCACTGGTATGGGTCAAGCAGTTTGTTTGATTCTAGGAAATGTAGTAGGCGGCGGTTTATCATTTTTTCGAAGACTTTGCAGAGACAGCTAGTTAGTGCTATAGGCCGGTAACTCGAAACAGACGATGGATCCTTGCCCTGTTTCAGGATAGGAATTATAATGGCCTCTTTCCAGGCAGACGGTATCTCGCCGGAAGACCATACAGCGTTGTAGAGGGAAAGGAGGGTTTTCTGTGTTTCATGGGGAAGGTGCTTCAGCATTTCATATATGACACGACCAGCACCTGGTGCAGAATTATTGCAGCAGTTTAGTGATGCCTGTAGCTCAGCTAATCTTAATGGTTCGTAATATGCCTCGTGTTTTTTGCATTTTCGTTCCAGCTTCTGTCCTTCTATTCTGGCTTTGTATCGTTTAAATGTTTCCGAGTAGTGCGATGAGCTGGACACATGTTCAAAATGTGCGCCCAGGAAGTTTGCTTGGTCTTCCAAGCTGTCGCCCTGTGTGCTTACCAAAGGGAGTGAATATGTTTGTCGTCCTCTTACCTTATTTACCCTGTTCCAGACTTTGGATTCATCTGTATACGAGTTTATACCTGATAAAAACTTCTGCCAGCTCTCTCTTCTGGCCTGTCGGCGCGTTCTCCTACCTTGGGACTTTACCTTCTTAAAATTGACAATATTCTCCGCAGTAGGATACTCACGTAGCAGCCTCAACGCTTTGTTCTGCTTCCTACGAGCGCTCCTACATTCGTCGTTCCACCATGGGACACGGCGTTTGCATGCCACACTACTCATTTGGGATATGCATTTAGAAGCGGCATCAATTATAAAGGTAGTGAAATACTCCACAGCAGCATCAATTCCTAACGAAGACATGTCAGCCCAGGAGATACTACTAGTAAAAGTTCGAAATTTCTCCCAATCGGCTGTATCAACCTTCCATCGAGGGGATTGTGGTGAGGAATCATTTTCTTTGGTTGTTCTCAGTAGTATTGGGAAGTGATCGCTCCCGTAAGGATTTTGGTAACTTCCCATTTACGTTCAGAAGATAGAGACGCGGAAGCTATGCTCAGATCAATAGAAGGAAATGTTCTGTTTGCAATACAGTAAAATGTAGGTTCCTTTTTATTCAGGAGGCACGCACCAGACGAGAAAAGAAATTGTTCAACAAGACGACCTCGTGCATCGATACGAGAGTCGCCCCACAGACTGCTGTGCGCATTGAAATCGCCAAGAACAAGATAAGGTTCTGGCAATTCGTCTATAAAGGACTGAAATTCATGTTTGTGTAAGTGGTAATGTGGGGGTATGTAAAGCGAGCAAATGGTGACGAGTTTGTTTAGAAGAACAAGTCGAACTGCCACTGCTTCAAGGGGCGTTTGTAGCTGCAAACGTTGGCATGCTATGCTTTTGTGTATTATGATGGCAACACCGCCTGATGATGCGAGAGCATCATCGCGATCTTTACGAAACGTAACATACTGTCGGAGAAAGTTTGTATGTTTTGATTTTAAGTGTGTTTCCTGTACACAAAGCACTTTTGGATTGTGTTGGTAAAGGAGTTCTTGGATATCGTCGAGGTTCCTAAGAAGGCCTCTGACGTTCCACTGCATAATTTGCGTGTCCATAGTGAAGGTAAATTGGTGCTGTGTGTACGAAGAAGAACGTGTTTTAGCCTACAGAGCCGTTTGCGGCCCTGTAATTTTGGTTTTGTCTTTTCTAGAGCGGTCCAAAGAATTTGGCCGCTCTTTAGGTGCTGACTGCACCACCTTGCTTGGAGTAGTGTCCATAGCCTCTTCCGAAGCGCTGGACACTCGCTCTAACGAGCGATGTGTACGTCGTGTAGCCTTCGCCTCGAGGGACGAAGGCTGTGGCCTCACCAGCCCGGAGGCCGATGGGTCCTCCTTAGCCTCTGAGCTGCGATGGCTGCTGCCAGCGCTAGTGGAGGCCTCTGGTGTGGCCGATTTCGAGAAGGGCAGGGCAGCCTTAGCTGCTCCCACCATGGGGGCGGGTGGCAGTCGCCTCAGTACGCTGCGCGTACCTTGGGAGACCGCCGGGGTCCGTCGTGATGCTGCCCCCTGTTGCACCACTTCGGCAAAAGAAGTTTTCGTTGAAAATGAAGGCGAAAGACGCTGTCGTGCTTCCCGGATAGTGATATTCTCTTTGACTTTGATCGTAATTATCTCTTTTTCTTTCTTCCAGGCTGCGCAAGATCTGGAATATGCAGGGTGGCTTCCATCGCAGTTTGCGCAATGGGCATCAGCAGTACATTCATCAGCAGAGTGATCTTTTGCAGCGCATTTCGCACCAGTTTGTTGTCCTCGGCAGCGTTGAGAGGCATGGCTAAACCTCTGACACTTGTAGCAACGTCGTGGATTTGGAATGTAAGGTCTTACACGCAGTTTAAGGTAGCCTGTTTCTATTGCATCTGGGAGTGTGCTAGAGCCAAAAGTAAGTACTATGTGTTTGGTTGGTAGTTCTTTGTTGTCGCGCCTGATTTTTATGCGTTGTACATTTATAACGTTTTCTTCTTTCCATCCATTCAGGAGTTCTTCGTCAGTCAAATCCATGAGGTCGTTGTCTGAAACCACACCCTTGACGGTGTTCATTGTTCGGTGTGCGCTGACAGATATGGTTTTATCGCCAAATGCCGCCAGGTTAGTGAGTTTCTCATACTGCATTTTGTCTTTTACCTCAATCAGAAGGTCACCACTTGCCATCTTGGTGGTTTTGTAGCCACTTCCAATGACCTCCGTGAGACATTTTGACACTAAGAAGGGTGAAATGTTTGTCGCTTTTTTGTCGGTGTTTTCACAGTGAATCACGTGGAAACGTGGAAAAATTTCGGTGGCCTTTGTGAAGAAGTTAAAGGATTCATCGGTGCGCCCTCTTTTTATGAGAGGGCGATCAGGGAGTTTGGGCCATACAGATTAAAGTGACTTCGGCAACGGTGCCAGCCGCCCACCGCGGAGCCCAACAAGGGGACGCGACAGGGTTGTTATGAACAAGACCTGCCAACGCCAGCTGTACACAACCACTATAACCAAATATGATATAACCAAGGTTGGCTATCTCACACAAGGTTAACCCTAGGTGCCTGGAAAATCAGAATATAAGAAGTAAGAAGGAGACAGGAAAGATTGAAAGTGAGCGAAAAAGACGAAGATTGAAGAGGAGGATAGGAAAAGGCAACTGCCGATTTCCCCCGGGTGGGTCAGTCCGTGGGTGCCGTCTATGTGAAGCCGAGGCCAAAGGGGTGTGTTGCCTCTGCCGGAGGGCCATAAAGGTCCGAACACCCGGCATCGGCTCAACCCCCAGGATCCCCCTTTCCCCAGACACGGCTCAGCCGCGCACGGCTACACGCGGGAGGGTCGGACCCTCATGTGCTCGGGTCCGTGGTGTCGCAACACACCAAACGCCTGCTGACGCAGACGCCCCTGCGGGGAATGCCACCGAAGAATCTACCCGTTTTTGCCCCTCCTGCAGCGTAGTTAACCAAGGGGAGATCGAGCGGTTTTCAGATGTCTTTGACACGAAGTTATAAATACCCTGCTGCGTGCATTGCAATAATATTTGACTTGCATTTGCACAGGAGCCTTGACTAAAGATCAGCAGCATCCTCTAATTGTTTAGAAAGTGTTGCATGGCCCCTCGAGAAGTATGTATTGCAATGACTTGAAAGTGTTTGTTTCATCTTATAAAACACTCTGGCAAACTGATTGCAACTAAACTTGCATTTGTGCCTGCAGGAGGGCAGTAAATGCAACTGCAGTGCTTCTAAGCGAATCCTTGAATTGGAAGCCCAGGTGAAGGACCTTGAAGGGAGGCTGCAGGAGTCGAACAACAATTATGGTAAGCAGTAAAAGTTTTAAGGAGGTGCTTGGCGCCCTCGGCAAGTCAGTTCTAACATTGCGGCATCCATTCAACAAATGCTGGAGGTGATTCGATTGCCGGTAATGCCTTGTGCTGGGCAATTGGAACTATAATGTTCTGTAAAATTATGTAATCGCAATCAATCCATCAATGTGGCATTCACCAAAGTCAGGCTGGCAGGTATCGTCGTTTTGCTGCATACATTTCTCCGTGGCAGTACACATGACGGTCACCACCCTTGTTCAACTGAGGTTCTTTGACCTGTTGCACTGGTAGATGCTGCAATTAAACGCTTCACTAACATATATATATATATATATATATATATATATATATATATATATATATATAGATGAGCGTGAGACTGCGTGGGCTACACTGGAGGGGGGTATTCTGTGAGAGTCCTCCTAGTGGACTGTCCATTTCAGTTGTCGTGTTGGCTTCTGCTGCATGAGCGAGAAGCAGCCATTGCCTTTAATGTGCTCTAAAGTTAGCAAACAAAGCACATTCAGCATGATGATGATGATATATGTTGTTTTGTGGCGCAAGGGCCAGCTATGGCCAAAGAGCGCCAAGACGTGGTGTACTTACTGAATGAGCAATGGTATGATCAATGACAGTGGATAGGTGTAGGGTGGCTGTAAAGGGGCCTAAAATCCTGCGCACTAAAGGTGCGTAAAAGACAAAAATACTAAGATCATGACAATGACGTGATAGGGGCGCAATGAATATAATATAGTATAAAAAAGTTGTAAGAGATACAAGGCACTACTGCCTCACGGGACCCTTAGAAGCAAGGGCCTGGAGGAGAGTGCATTTCAAATATGCTGTCGCAGCAGCGTCCTCTGAAAGAGGATGCCACTACGAATCTTTCGGGCGAAAAACTTGCAAAATGTCGAGGTCGTTTAAAAAGGCTAAAACTGAATCGTGTGGAAATATCGGGTCATTATGTAAAAACATCGCTGGGTGAAGGGGTATATTCTCTTTATAGGCTTGAAGAAAGTGCTTTTTTCTTTCAGGTTCTATTAGTGGACACTGTACTAGGATGTGAAGTACAGTAAGTGCTTCCCCACATCTAGTACAGGTTGGGGGTTCGCCTCCAGACAACAGGTAATTATGCGTGCTGTAAGTGTGTCCTATTCTGAGCCTACAGAATAGGACATCATTTCTACTAGATTTCGTGGTCGATGTCCAGTTTCCTAAATGGGGCTTCATTAAATGGAGCTTGTTATGAGTCTGGCCGTCCCACAAACGTTGCCAGTGGACTCGAAGTCTCTTATGTAGATATGACTTCATATCGGGTACAGCGACGGGCATAGATGTGTTGCCAGCTTTTGCCTCGATGGATGTGGCAAGCTGGTCTGCCAGTACATTTCCCTCGATGTCTCGGTGCCCTGGCACCCATCACACCACAACATGCTGCCCAGACGCATAAATACTACATATGAATGAATAAAGCGATACTATTACTGGATTTTTGTGCCTTTTAAGAGATTTTAAAGCTTTTACTACGCTCAGCGAGTCTGTGTAGATGATTGCTTTTGGTATTTTCGAGTCCTTGATGTGTTTAAGAGCCGACAGTATTGCATAAGCCTCTGCTGTAAAAATGCTCGTTTGTGGGTGCAGGGCGTCGGCATCTGAAAATGATGGGCCAACCGCTGCATAAGAGACGCCAGCATGAGACTTTGATGCATCGGTGTAAAATTCCGGACAGGAGTATTTATGCTACAGTTCAAGGAAGTGCATTCGAATGTGTGTAACCGGGGCGTGCTTCGTAACATGTAAAAAGGACAAATCACAGTCTACAATCTGCCACTGCCACGGTGAGACCTGCAGAGTAGGTGTCATTAGACGATGTTCAAGGACTGGGACATCCATTTCCTCAGCCAAACTTCTCACACGCAACGAGAAGGGCTGTCTTACTGCAGGCCGGTTATGAAACAGGTGGGAGCTGGACAAATCATTTACGGTGGAATATGTGGGATGCTGACTGTCAGCGTTCACTCTGAGGAAATACATGAAAGCTGTGTAGGTCCTCTGCAAGTGGAGTGACCACTCATTGGATTCCACGTAAAGGCTTTCTACAGGGCTTGTCCTAAAGGCACCTGTAGAGAGGCGAATACCTAGATGGTGGACGGGGTCCAGCATCTTCAACGCGGTTGGCGTGGCTGACTGATAAATTATGGCCCCGTAATCTAAGCGTGTTCGTATGAGGCTTTTATACAAATTTAACGGACACTTTTTGTCACAACCCCATGTAGTGCGTGACAACACTTTTAAAATATTCATTGTTTTCATGCACTTGTTTTTTAGATGTTTTAGGTGTGGTATGAATGTTAGCTTTGTGTCAAGAATTATGCCTAAGAATTTATGTTCCGTTTTTACAGGTAGATGCTGTCCTTGCAGGTCAATGTCGGGCTCGGGGTGCAGTCCTCTCTTTCTAGAAAAAAGCACGCAGGTGCTCTTTTGCGGATTTATGCAGAACCCATTCTCATCTGCCCATTTAGCCACCTTGTTCAGACCAAGCTGAACTTGCCGCTCACAGATTGCAAGGTTGCACGATTTAAATCCAATCTGTACATCATCGACGTACGTTAAATAAAACATGTTGCGTGGGATGCATAGACGCAAGGAATTCATTTTTACAATGAAGAGAGTGCAACTGAGCACCCCACCCTGTGGCACTCCGGTTTCCTGCACGAAAGGTCGTGATATTGCATTGCCAACTCGAACACGGAATGTGCGATTCAGCAGATAACTTTCAATCACATTTAACATATTACCACGTATACCAAAGTGGGAGAGGTCTCTCAGTATTCCGAACCGCCACGTGGTGTCGTATGCTTTTTCCATATCGAGGAAAACAGAAAGGAAGAATTGCTTGTGGACAAAAGCCTCTCGAATCTGAGCCTCTATGCGTATCAGATGGTCAGTGGTGGATCGGCCATCGCGAAACCCACATTGGTATGGGTCAAGCAGCTTATTTGATTCTAGGAAATGTATCTGACGGCGGTTTATCATCTTCTCGAAGACTTTGCAGACGCAGCTTGTTAGAGCTATGGGCTGATAACTCGATACGGACGATGGATCCTTGCCTTGCTTCAGGTTAGGGATCACTATGGCCTCTTTCCAGGCAGAGGGGATCTCGCCGGAGGTCCTTATGGAGTTATACAGACAGAGAAGGGTTTTCTTCGTTTCAGAGGGCAGGTTCTTCAACATTTCATATAGTATGCGGTCAGAGCCTGGGGCAGATTGGTTGCAGCAGGCGAGTGATGCATGCAGTTCTGCTAGAGAGAAAGGCAAGTTGTATGGCTCGTTCCCGGTGCTCTTTTGGTCTAGTTTTTCTTTTTCTATTGCTGATTTGTATCTTTTAAACGCTGGAGAATAGTGCGACGAACTGGACACAAGTTGAAAATGTGCACCCAGATGGTTCGCTTGGTCCTCCAGGTTGTCTCGCTGCGTCTGTACCAGGGGAGGTGGATGTGTTTGTCGTCCTCTTATTCTATTGACCATGTTCGAAACATTGGCCTCATCCGTGTATGAATTAATACTTGATAAGAATTTTTGCCAGCTGTCTCTCCTGGTTTGTCTGCGCGTTCTCCTACCTTGGGACTTAATTTTCTTGAAATTGACAAGGTTTTCAGCAGAAGGAGAATCGCGAAGCTGCCTCCATGCTTTGTTCTGCTGCCTACGCGCGTTCCGGTATTGTTCATTCCACCACGGAACACGGGGTTTGCTAGGAAGTCCAATTGTTTGGGGAATGCACTTAGATGCTGCATCAATTAGGAACTTAGTAAAATACTCGACGGCACCGTCAGCTCCGAGCAAAGACATGTCAGCCCACGAGATCGTACTGGTAAGTGTTTGGAATTTTTCACAGTACTCTGCCTCGACCTTCCACCGGGGAGCATGTGGTGGAGATACATATTGTCTTTGTGCTCTCGGCAGTATTGGGAAATGGTCGCTCCCATAAGGGTTTTTTATAACTTCCCATTCAAGTTCAGGTAGTATGGATGGAGAAGCTATGCTGAGATCTATGGAGGAAAAGGTATTGTTTGCGAGACAATAATATGTAGCTTCTTTTTTGTTTAACAGACACGCACCGGATGAGAAAAGAAAGTCCTCAATTAGACGGCCTCGTGCATCAATGCGAGAGTCACCCCACAGACCGCTGTGCGCATTAAAATCGCCAAGAACAAGATAAGGTTAGGGCAATTCGTCTATAATTGACTGAAATTCAAGTTTGTTTAGTTGGTAATGTGGGGGTATGTAAAGCGAGCAAATGGTGATGAGTCTGTTTAGGAGAACAAGTCGAACTGCCACTGCTTCGAGGGGCGTTTGTAGCTGCAAACATTGACATGCTATGCTTTTGTGAATTAGAATGGCAACACCGCCTGATGATGCGAGAGCATCATCACGATCTTTACGAAACGTAACATACTGTCGGAGAAAGTTTGTATGTGTCGATTTTAAATGAGTTTCCTGTACACACAGCACTTTTGGATTGTGTTCGTGGAGAAGTTCTTGCACATCATCGAGGTTCCTAAGAAGGCCTCTGATGTTCCATTGTATGATTTGTGTATCCATACTGAAATTAAATAGGTGCTGTGTGTACTTTAAAAAAGGAAGTGTTGCCTTAGATTACAGAGCCCTTTCCAGGCCCTGTAACGCGGGATTTGTCCTTTCTGAAGCGGTCGAGGAAACCTCGCCGCTCCTTAGGCGCTATGTGCGCCGTCGGGATGGGTGCGGTGTCCATTGCTTCTTGTGAAGCGCCGGAAACGCGCTCTTGCGAGCGAGAAGTTTCGCGGGAAAGTCTCCCCGCGAAGGACGAGGCATTCGCGCCCACCAGCCCTGAGGTCGATGGGGCTGCCTTTGGGCCTGAGCTGCGCCGGCTGTTGCTAGCGCCAGCAGGGGCCGGTGAGGGTGACGCAGCCTTGACTGCACCCACCGTGGGAGCTGCTGGCGGGCCTGCGGGTTCGCTACGCGTAGCGCAGGCTGCCACCGAGGACTGTTGTTGTGCCGGCAACCCTAGGGTAACCGGGCCTGTTTGCTGGTTGGGTGGAGTAGGCTTAGCACCTTCCACCCTGGGGGCAGGAGCCACAAGCGACAGCTCGCTCCGTGCGGGCTGGGCAGGTGGCAGTAGCCGCTGCGACGCTGCCCCTTGACGCGCCGCATCAGCGTAAGTAGTCGTGTGGAATGGTGAGCACCTTTTGCGTGCTTCCCTGAACGATATGTTTTCACGGACTTTCAGTGTTATAATTTCCTTCTCTTTTTTCCAACTTGGACAAGACCGGGAGTACGCTGGATGCTCACCATCGCAATTAACGCAGTGAGGTGTGGCCTCGCAATTGTCTGAGGCATGACCTTGTACTCCACACTTAGCACAGGTGAGTCGACCACGGCAGCTCTGCGAGCCATGGCCGAATCTTTGACATTGGTAGCAACGCCTAGGGTTTGGTATGTAAGGTCTTACAGCTATCTTTGTGTAGCCTGTCTCAATGGTTGGTGGCAATTCGCTCAATTCAAAGGTAAGTATCAGATGTTTCGTGGGGATTTCTTTGTTGTCCCGTCTCATAACAATGCGCTGCACATTCGTGACGTTTTGCTCCTTCCATCCTTCCAATAGTTCGGTTTCAGATAGGTCGATGAGGTCTGCTTCTGATACTACCCCCCGTACTGTGTTCATGGACCGATGCGGTGAAACGGTAACTGGGACATCACCAAAATTAACAAGTTTGCCGAGTCTATTGTATTGTTCTTTGTCACGTAGTTCAAGAAGAAGGTCGCCGCTTGGCATTTTGGTGACCTTGTAGCCAGGGCCTAGGGTGTTGGTCAAGCTCTTTGCAACTACAAATGGGGATATGGTTCTTGCTAGTTTTTCTGTTCTTTCACTATGCACTACTTGAAATCGTGGGAAAATGTCTTTAGGTCGCGTGAACATGTTCAATATCTCATCGGTGCGTCCCCTCTTGTGAGGGAGACGATCAAGAAGTCGAGGAAAAGTGGGCGTTCCCATAACAGTTCAGTGTTGTTCGGCAGCAATGGCAGCCACCCACCACGGAGTCCAACAAGGGGACGCTGCAGCACTTAACGTGTAAAGCTGCAGGCGCCAGCCGTACATTGCCGCTATAACCTTATATAAAAACCCAAGAGAGGGCACCTACACAAGGTTAACCCAAGCCGCCTATGAAAAGTGTGGAAGTAACAGAAGAGAAGAGGTGACAGGACAGTGAGGACAGAAAAATAGAGAAGAAAAAGATCGGAGAGGGGGACAGGAAACTGCGACCGCCGATTTCCCCCGGGTGGGTCAGTCCGTTGGTGCCGTCTATGTGAAGCAGAGGCCAAAGAGGTGTGTTGCCTCAGCCGGGGCCTCAGCCGGGGGGCCTTAAAGGTCCAAACACCCGACATTAGCTCAACCTTCAGGATCCCCCTTTCCCCAGACACGGCTAAGCCACGCACGGCTACGCGTGGGAGGGTCCAACCCCCGTGTGCTCAGGTATGTGGTGGCGCAACTCACCAAACGCCTGCTTGCGCAGACGCCCCTGCGGGGGACATTGAGCAAGAGAGGAGACTGCCGCACTTGTGTTTCGTACCATTTGGCATGTGTTTCAGTGAGGCCTTTTGAACCTTTGAGCAGCCGTCCTACTGAGTTCTTAGCTCATCATGCAGTGCCATGTGTCAATTTTAGGCATGGCACCTGGCCAGCGCTGGTTCCCCACATGCGATTTTTTTTCACACGGTCATTGAATTATTCTATTTTTCTGTTTGCTTTAGAATCCCTCACCCTGGTGAGGAAGTCGAGGAAACTCGTTCAGAAGCTTGAGAACCTTCTTGACCGCCCAATGAAGGCTGAAGCGGAAGCTGAGAAGGCAAGATGTCTGGTTTTAGAAGTATATTTGTGCTTATACATAGAAACAACAGCTTGCGTTAGAGAAGTGGTTGATCCAGAAGTTAAGCATATTTAAAGGGACCGACAACCGCTCAGAACATGAACTGAGATAACCCAGCGGATGGAAAGGTCGTCTATTGTATTGGCTAGAACGGGCCCTCTTTTTTTAAGCGTGGATTTATATTTTTATTTCTTCACTAAAAGTCGTGAAAAATGACCTTTGGTGCCCCATGCGGCAAAAACATTAACCTATTTAAGAGGTCTACCACGTGACCTTCTACCAGTGTATGCTGTTCCTGGTCTTTTTATTAATATTGAAACGCAATAACATTCTTTCTATTATAACTTTTTTTCTAACTTACAATGTGCAGATAAGCCTTCGTTTGTAGTGAGTAGAAAAGTGACGCTGCCTTCGCCTTCGTTGAGTTGGCTTGCCTGGTCTATCGACTGAATAACGACGACGGGGGCCAGCCTGCCATGACGTAGGCGTGCACTTCGGGAAAAAACGCAGTGCAGCTATAAGAAAGGTCTGTACAACAATGCAAACTTATTGTACCAGTCCACCTTTGAAAGTGGCTCGAAATTGACAATATAGGTTGTTAACCACAGTTGCACTTCCTCCAGTGAAAGCAGGACAATGGGCGGCTTTCACAATTTGCGAGGTGGGCTATCGGCATCGTTATCACTTCTCAGCGTTGCTGGAGGACGGACTCTTATTTTTTAGAGGCTGCTCAGATCGAAAAATTCTGCTTACAACATATCCACGCACTTCTGGAAGTAACCGCTGCAGATGTAAACACTACCGAGGGTGAGCTTTTCGTTGCGCCATAAGAAACTGGGTCCATAAATATCGGTTGTCAGTCCCTTTAATGCATGTCAGTTAATGCATGTCAACTTCTTTTTACCAGTGCTACACAGGCTTTGGAATGCATTTGTGCCTAGAGTTTATCAACTCTGTGGTGAACTAGGCCCATCTAAAGGGACAGCTTCGCATGCGGGTGGCAGTTCATCATGTGGTGCCTTAAATGCACCATAGGAGCAAAAGTTCAAAGATCTTTGCGGCACCATAGTTACAAGTGTTTGTTGTGGTGAGACTGAGGCACTGCATGTGTGCAGAAGCCTACTTATGACTGCAGCAATCGTGGTGGTTGCTTCGTGCTGTGAAAATGGGGAGCTCCTATCCGTGTGCGATTTGTGTATGGGGTGGCGTTGGAAAATGAGCCGCATGCCCTTGCTACTCAGGGGAATGTTGGCTGATGGCAACTGGTTGCTGGACGTGCCACATTGGCTTCGAAGCTATCGCAAATGGACGCTAGCCTCCTCTGTGCAAGTGCTACTGCCAGAGAAGAGTTGTGGCCCCTTCCCTGGATGCAGCTGAGTGATGCGGACGCTGTCATCACTTCCATGTTCTGAGCCCAAAAGATCGGCTGTAATCAACAGCCCATGGTTCGTTGTTCACTGTTCATGGTGCATGAAGCATAGGAGTAACGGCTGTCGCACTCTGAGAACTGCCATCTTGCATCACCGAGCCATCTAAGTAACATTGCAATTGGCCGTGAAGTTCGTTGTGCTCAACACAGTTACAGCAATTCATACTCGTAGCTGCTGTTTTTTAGTTAACTTTGTAATTGTTTACCTTAGATGACTAATGTATTTGAGCAGTTACGCTGGTTTTATACAGCCAAATGATCCATTCATGAGTTAAGAAGTTGTGAAAGTATGACAAATATTTCAACAATTTGTGTATAGGCATGTTGGAATGAAACACACAGGAAAGGTGTAGACATGCAGCTAGATATTTTTGTGGAAACGAGTTGGTATAGTCTTGCTGCACTTGCAAGGCGAATTGTTTCGCAAATTCGGGGTCTTCTGTTGCAGGTGGCCCACTATTAAGCCTGCCAGTTGCCTAGATGCTTATGGACTTGCTTGAAAGCATGTTTGGCAGAGGTGCATGCCGTGAAACTGGTGATGCGTTGAGCTTCCAGACTAGAGGCACAGTTTGTATGTAGTTTGTAGTCCTTGCCTGGTTGGGCTTCTCGCTGGCGTGTCTTTCTCTGGCCGAGCACAGTGAAGTAGCATCATCTTGTGCAAATTCCCGGAAAAGTGCATGATGATGACTGGGACATATGCACTCCTGACAAGTTTGTTGTAAATCCCAGCATGGGGAGTTTTGTGTTACAGTATACAAACATTAATTACACATAAAAATTGTCTCATAGGGTAGTTCAAAAGGACACAAATATCTTATTGAAATATGGCAATAGAGTTATTTACTATATTTTCATTACTAAGCCTCTGGCAGTGTGCCCAATTTTCACCAGTCCTCTCGAATGAGCATGTGTCTCTGTAATGCCAGGGGTACAGATACATGATATTTTTGTTTAAATTTATACTATTTTCACTTCTTTATATTATCATTGTCCTGTGCATCCAGCACAAACTTCAAGTGGCACTATATTATCTTAGTATTTGTCTGTGCCTTTATGATGCAGGTAAACATTGGAGGCGGTGTGTTGGTGGAAAAAAGTGTCCTCGACCGACGGCAAGCACACTGCCATGGGCTGCCAACAAAGTTCGAAAGAAATTTGTTGCGCCACGTGTTTCGGGAGGCTGAGCTTCAGGGCAAAATCCTTTATGGAAAGGGCACCAACAGGCATAAGGAGGACACGGTGAAGGAGGGGTTGGACCCAGTCCGCCTGAATGCTGTAATTGGTACGTATTATTTTCATTGTAAAGACAGAATAATACTGCATGGGAAGGTGTACTTTAGGGCAGTGTAGCGTACCTTCATAAATTCTGTAGATGAGGCTCACTGTTCAGCAGAAACCACCTTTGAACTCTCATGAAGGAAAGCCACCATCTGTCTGGGTGCCAACCGTCCCTAAGTCGTCAGCACTTGCGAAATTGTCGAGCTGCCATGGCCATTGATCCTTGGGGAAGTCCTGAACGAGCACCCCTTCCCTAACTGGTTGTGTTTGCGAAAACTATCAAAGCAGAATTACCTCACTAATAGTTATTTGTAATGATACATTTTTCTGTCTATCATGTGTGGGAAGCTGATAGGGAATATAAAATGTTTATGGCGGAAATTTTGTCATCGCAGCATTTGTTGTAGTGTGGTACGGCTGTAACTGGCTTTAATATTCATGATCTATATGCTCAATTTTACCCGAGCTGCCTCAGTGCACACAGTATAAACCATCCCACCTATATTTTGAATGATATGCATCTCTACACTCAGCAGTAATTTTAATTATTCGAAATAAACAGCCCCGGTGTTTCTTGCGGAAATCTGGATGGTTGGGCGCAATGTCTTAAACAGTTTTGTGGGAAAATGTGTGTTGATGTTGTGCACATTTCTTTGAATATTCATACAAAAAAGCTTGCTGGCAAGACCAAGTGTAGCCAAACAGCAATGTGTTCTAATAAATGCATATTTGTGCTCTCAATTGTGGTGCAGTGAAACTCTCCTGAATTTTAGTGCAGTGAACATCAGTCCAGTTTCTTAACTTGGAAGATTTGTTCTACTTAAAACAAAAGGTACCTCTCTTAAATTTCTTATACGAGTAGTTATGTCATTCTCTATGATGACTCCCATAAGCTCGAGGACAAAAACTACGGCTCTATAAGCAGACGAGAACGAAGTTAGACAAAGATTGACATATACAGGGGCACCAAGTTCTGACTGTTTATTCGGCTGAAAACGCTCTGTTTTATACATGACACCGTGCAAAATATTCATAGTAAAGATAAACAAACAGGAGTGGAGGGATCCAACAAGTGCTCGTGAGGCAGTGATCATCACAGTAAAGACAAATGCAAAGGTAACAGCGGGGGCCTAAACTCAACTATCAGGTAAGCGTGCATAGAAACACGCGTCCATTACTGGCTCAAAGCAAGTGGCATACAAACACGGCAGCTGTATGTTCTAATCTTGGTGGTGATTAGAGGTTATCTTTTAAGAACAATTCTTTGTCACTTGATATTATTGACTGCGTGCTAACACTCTGATTGCCAGCTCTATTTATTAAGAACGCCTCGATTATTTCCATTTCAGTGCGGTTTCTTGTTTTCCTTAGAAAGGTCGTTTGGTCCAGGTGTGCCGCACAATCACAGCCCCTGCAGTGCCAGCCCGTGCACAACCTTGCACACCCCTCGCTTTTTCAGGGCTGTGCAAGTGGACCCACACACACAGTAGCTATACACGCACATGGTCATTCACAAACATATACACACCCTAGCAGGTGGTTCGGGAATTCTGCCATATGCCATTCCTCTTCCTGTTAAGGCATTCGATCCGCACATCTGACCACCAGGGGACACACTTGTGCAACCTTTGCGTGCACAGCCGTAAATAAATACTGCACCATGCACCTGACATTTGTTAAATTTCAGCATCTGTTCGTTCACATGTTCCTCCAAATGATATAGAAAGTTAGTATTGCTATGCTAGTGTGCTGCAATGCTTTGCTAAATTTTCATGTTGTTTCTCGCAGGTTACACGTGCAGCAAGTTCACAACAACAACCGTTCAGCTCAAAAGCAGCCTGTCTTCCATGCTAAGCAGGGAAATTAAGTAGCCTGGAAGGCAGGTGGTCCTGTATATACAGGGTGTTTTAAATGCAGAGCATTTCTTTAACTCACATGTAGCGTGCGCCGACCATCCGCAACAGCTCGAGCACAGGTGCGCCCTCTCCCCCACTCCTCCTCTCCCGCATCACGCTTGCAGCACATGTGCAGCGCGCGAAGCGTCGTAGTTGGGTCTCGGCGGCGGATGCCTGGACGGCGCCGTTGCGTTGGCGCGTGTCATCCCCGTCGTCAGCAACATCGACGACGTGGACGCCGCTTCGCTGAAACGGTTCCGGGCGTTCGCGGAGTGCGCGCCGCCGCCGCCGCGGAGCCCGTCGCCCCGGAGGGCGCTGGCGCGGAAGCCGTCGGGCAACGTCAACGGGACTTTGGGGGTGCCGACGCGCGCTTCAAACGCGAGTTCCTGGATCGGAGCTTCGGGCACAGCTGCGACGTGTGCGACCGGCCGTGGTTCAACAACAACTTAACCACGGTCGGGAACATGTGTAACGCGGCGCATCGCACGAACGCCTTGCGGGTTCTTTGGAGCGCGTTCGTCGTCGACGCCGCCAACAACAAGCCCGACAACACCGGCGATAACGTCAGCGACGGCGTCAACGATAACGACGGGTTCAGCGGCTTCGTCGTCAACGGCGGCGGCGACAACGGCGCCGGCAACAACAACGGCGGCGGATGCCTGGACGGCACCGTCGCCTTGGCGCGCCTCATCCCCGTCGTCAGCAACATCGACGACGTGGACGCCGCTTCGCTGGAATGGTTCCGGGCGTTCGCGGTGTGCGCCTCGTGAAACACCACGGAACCCCACTATGCTGCTCTGCATTTACACGTGTCCCTCGCGCGGGTGCATGCGATGGAGCTTTTTTTTTTCTTTAGCTGCACCAAATTTTTAAAATTGGAAAAATATATATCTTGGTCACGTTATCTTTACCATTCGAGTGTACGGATTGGCAGCCTCTAGATACAGAGCAATTTAGTCACTTAAGTGCTATATGGTGAAGTTAAGCTAATTAACTTTCTAATTTTCAACTATAGGTGGCTACAGCAAATGAGTACTTTGGGGCCCTTTGTCGACGCTACCTATACCAACGATCAAATTTTGAATGGCGGAGTTCATGTGGGAGCTACACGAACAATTAGTTCTCCGTGACAGGCTCCTTAAAACCGAAACTGGCCGCAAAAAGAGCGGCTGTGTCGTCGATGTCACCCGCCCCTGCCTTTCGTCACATCTCCGAGGTAAGCGCCGGTCCGACCCCACGAGCAGCTTCCATTATTGCCTTGCTATCTGCGGCGTTCGCAGTTGACGCTACACAGATTTGATGCCGTGCCTGCAGTATCTAAAAGCCCAATTTAAGAAGCAGGGTTGGCGCCACAGCGCAACGTGGTGCCTGACGGAATGACGAAGTAAATTTGGCGGTGCGCCAGCATTGAAACGCTAGGCCAACGCCGCAGACAACAAGGAGATAACGCAAGCTGCTCGTTGGGCCAGACCGGCGGTGACGTCGGAGACGTGACAAAAGGCGCGGGGGGGGGGGGGGGGCGACGACAAAGACGCTCTTTTTGAGGCCAGTTTCAAGGAGCCTGCCAAGGGGAATTTGATCGTTGGGATAGGTGGCGTCGACAAAGGGCCCCAAAGTACTCATTTGCTGTAGCCACCTATAGTTGATAATTAGACTGTTAATTAGCTTAACTTCACTAATTACGCACTTAAGTGACTAAATTGCTCTGTATCTAGAGGTTGACAATCCGTACACTCGAATGGTAAACATACTGTGACCAAGATTCACATTTTTCTAATTACAAAATTTTGGTGCAGCTAAAAAAAACACCCTGTATGTGCTATATAGTTATGTTGTCTTGTGTATCTAGTCAGCACATGAAATAAATATGAACCAACCCAACTATATATACATCTGCTCATTTATTGCCCTGTTTAATTTATAGTTAGCTCAACAATGCAGCATTTGTGTCCAAATGCCTGCATCGCTAGACATCCAAGATTGATGGGCATGGCTAGACTCGCATATATAGAACGATGGATAGCCACTCATTGCCAGAAATGGTCTGCCGGAGTTTACATTACAACTCTTTGTAGTGACCATACCTTCATGTTGATGATTTGTGCCATGCAAATTGAGAAATGTTATTGTAGTGCATATAAAGAAAGCCAAGTGTGCAGGCATTCAGAAGGGTTACTAATGCACTGTGTTAGAACAGCAATGAAACAAAAATATCGATTGACCTGTGTACTGAAAACATTCGCTTGTATGGCTACCAATGCAGATGTCTGCATTGAGGCCTTTAATGTCAACCTAATGTTAATGTTCAATTGCATGTCATTAGGAAACACATCAGAAGCTCATGCGTCAGGTGCACATCAGAAGCTCGTGCGTCAGGTGCACATCAGAAACTCGTGCGTCAGGTGCACATCAGAAACTCGTGCGTCAGGTGCACATCAGAAACACATGCATCAGGTTCTCTATAGAAATACGGTGGCCAATTTGTAATAGACTCACATTAGGAATACATCAGAAAGCATCAGGACTTGTTGCTGGGCTAGTTGGTTTATCTTATTCCGTAGTGTTTAGATGCAACCAAGGACGGAAAAAAGTCAGGACAGGAAAGAGCGTCACTTGCAACTACTTGCAGACAAGAGTCAAATTTATAGGAGAAGATGGCCTTGTGCGCACGTACATTTGCGCACGTAACTCAAAGTTTGCATCGTTACCCAATCATATGGTGCAGAAACTGGCGTTCAGTGCTGCGTAAAGCCACAGACGTATCGCTGACACAGATGTCACGTTTCATAGCGATAAAATAAGCCTCCATTAACTCCCGTGCCAGGGAATCTTTGCTTTTGCCGAGAATGCGGATATTGAAAAAGTCTGCCTCACATGTGCAAGAATTACAGTGCATAGGTAAATGTGCACTAATCTTATTCTTGATAGACAGCTCGTGTTCCCTTGCTCTATCATTGATGCAACGGCCTGTCTGACCGATACAAACCCTGCCGCAATCAAGTGGAATTTCGTACACCACACCGACCGCGCAAGTCACATACGGCCTTGTATGGCTTTTACCACAGCGGGTCAACTTCTGTGGGTCTGCGATGCGAGGGTTCGGGCCAGCAAGCTTCCGTGGAGCCGAAAAAACAATAGGTAGCCTTGTACCTACTGGCCACTTTTTTTAGATTGTGGGCCACTTTATGCATGTACGGAACCACCTGAGGCCCTTTTCCCACTAGCGGCTTGCTTTCCGCTTACCCTTCAATTTCTGAAGGAGGGTTTCTGCAACTGCGACCGTGACAGAACAAGGGTATCCGGCTGATTGCAGCCGTGCAACCTGGCAGTTGAAGCTTTCCTGCATTTTGTGAGAGCAAGACCTCACCAACGACACCTCAATACACATTATTGCCCTTTTTAGAAGCTTAGTGTGCGCCGAGTCGAAGGGTAAAAGTTCTTTGCGTGAGCGCGGGCAGTATGCCCAACAAATGTGTCGTTCAGACAAGAATAAACTCAAATCTAAAAACTGCAGCTTGTCATGTAAAGGAAGCTCATGCGTAAAGGACAGCCCTTTGCCATGTCGTCTAAATAACACTAAAAGTTCTTCCACTGTATTAGTGGTCGTTACAGAAAGGTTAGGTTTTAAAATCACCGAGAAGTCGTCAACATACCTAAAAACCTTTTGCACTTGTGCATCATCAAAAACACAAGCCAAGTCTCGGTCAATAGCAGATAAAAAGATGTTACATAACACTGGTGCGACACAGGAACCGATGCAAATGTCCTTACGCTGAATGTAAACACGACCATCATAAGAGAGAAGAGCCGAACAAAGATAAAATTCTAGTAAAGTCATAAAGTTATAAACAGATATGCCAGCACCTCTCTCAAAAGCAAGAACACCATTTTGTTCGATGCAGGCCCGGACGATCGGAAAGAGTTCTGCATGTGGAACTTAGTAAAACAAATCTTCGACGTCCAGTGACCAGGCAGACCCACCGGATTCCAGGTTTTGCAAATACTGCGTTACATCTGTTGAATTCTTCACAGTAAACGGGTCATCTACATCCAGTACACTAAGATGCTTTAGTAAATAACGGCTAACGTTTTGCTGCCAACACTCACGCTCACTAACGATGCACCTGAAAGGCATATCTGGCTTGTGGGTTTTAACACTAAAGAACACTGACAAGGAGGTACGCTTAGAAGCATTAACAGCTTTAGCTAATTTCTCGCGATGAAGCTCTTTACAAAGGGCTATGGCCTTCGCCTTTACCTTATTTATGTAGCCCTTTGCTGGGATGAAATTCTTCTCGATTGCTTGTGCAGCTTTTTCGCGAAAAACCCGGCTTGGTAACACAACAAAGCCACCTTCCTTGTCTGCTTGTAGGAGGCGAAGGTTGTTTTCCTTGAAGTAAGTGACGATGTCCCCGGTTGAGTCATGGGGACGTAGCTGAGTGCGTGTAACGTTCTTCAGAAGGCAGTCCACACCATCCAAAAGGCACCGTTCGTGGTCATCGCTGTCCGCCTTGTCGGCTACACGCCTGTTGCGTGCCAGCAAGTCGTGCGGCTGTATGCCAGGAGACACAGAGTACTTGGGTCCTTTCTTCAGTGTGTTCGAAATGTCTTCAGGTAGCGTGAGGTCCCCCAGGACAAAATGCTGGGCTGGCTTCGAAACTACTCTCCTGGATACCCTGGGCAGGCGATTAAGCGTACACCGCCACCAGAACTCGGCAGTTTGGGCAGCCGCCTGCCTGAAGACCTTGAATTTCCGTTCAGCGCTCCACCCAGTGTCGGTTTGGTGGCAGAACACCTTCAGACAATCGTTCATAAGCCGAATTTTCCTCCACAATTCCGCTTTCCATAGACGACAGAGCCTCTTCGCATGTCCAACAGAGGGCTTGACACTTCCAAAGAACGCTTGAACTTCGACCGGCACCAGTCCCTTGCCGAGGCAATAAGTCAGGTATCTTGTGTGGCACGTAGCACGTGTTCTAGCTCTTGAGAGAGGTGTTGGCATATCTGTTGATAACTTTATGACTTTACTAGAATTTTATCTTTGTTCGGCTCTTGTCTCTTATGATGGTCGTGTTTACATTCAGCGTAAGGGCATTTGCATCGGTTCCTGTGTCGCACCAGTGTTATGTAACATCTTTTTATCTGCTATTGACCGAGACTTGGCTTGTGTTTTTGATGATGCAAAAGTGCAAAAGGTTTTTAGGTATGTTGACGACTTCTTGGTGATTTTAAAACCTAACCTTTCTGTAACGACCACTAATACAGTGGAAGAACTTTTAGTGCTATTTAGACGACATGGCAAAGGGCTTCCTTTACGCATGAGCTTCCTTTACATGACAAGCTGCAGTTTTTAGATTTGAGTTTATTCTTGTCTGAACGACACATTTGTTGGGCATACTGCCCGCGCTCACGCAAAGAACTTTTACCCTTCGACTCGGCGCACACTAAGCTTGTAAAAAGGGCAATAGTCTCCATGTGTCTTGAGGCGTCGTTGGTGAGGTATTGCTCTAACAAAATGCAGGAAAGCTTTAACTGCCAGGTTGCACGGCTGCAATCAGCCGGATACCCTTGTTCTGTCATGGTCGCAGTTGCAGAAACCCTCCTTCAGAAATTGAAGTGTAAGCGGAAAGCCAAGCCGCTAGTGGAAAAAAAAGGCCTCAGGTGGTTCCGTACATGCATAAAGTGGCCCACAATCTAAAAAAAAAGTGGCCAGTAGGTACAAAGTACCTATTTTTTCGGCTCCACGGAAGCTTGCTGGCCTGTGCCCTCGCATCGCAGACCCACAGAAGTTGACCCGCTGTGGTAAAAAGCCATACAAGGCCGTATGTGACTTGCGCGGTCGGTGTGGTGTACGAAATTCCACTTGATTGCGGCAGGGTTTATATCGGTCAGACAGGCCGTTGCATCAATGATAGAGCAAGGGAACACGAGCTGTCTATCAGGAATAAGATTAGTGCACATTTACCTATGCACTGTAATTCCTGCACATGTGAGGCAGACTTTTTCAATATCCGCATTCTCGGCAAAAGCAAAGATTCCCTGGCACGGGAGTTAATGGAGGCTTATTTTATCGCTATGAAACGTGACATCTGTGTCAGCCATACGTCTGTGGCTTTACGCAGCACTGAACGCCAGTTTCGGCACCATATGATTGGTTAACGATGCAAACTTTCAGTTACGTGCGCAAATGTACGTGCGCACAAGGCCATCTTTTCCTATAAATTTGACTCTTGTCTGCTTTCAGTAAATTAGTTGCAAGTGACGCCCTTTCCTGTCCTGACTTTTTTCCGTCCTTGGTTGCGTCTAAACACTACGGAACATCAGAAAGCGCATTAGACAGTCATTAGCCAGTCAAATGATACTTTTGCATAAAGACATCAGCCTCTTTATAGAAAGATATTAAATTTTTTCATAAGGGGGTTCCCTTTTTTCTCGTCCTTTATGTTACAAAAGATTGCGCACGCTTCTATGCATTTCTCTATGCCAGCAAGGTCGCCTGAACACCTCTGGGATAACGCATTTGCTAACGCACGAGTTGCAAGGAAATATTAGAAATAAGTAGCTTACCTCAATCCTTTCACAATCAGCTGCATTCGGAACATCGCTGATTAACAAAGCGGCAATCAAATGCGCTTTTTGGTTCTTGCCACTGAGTTGCATCACCTTTTTGCGCTGGTTCCAGAGAACAAGGCATTGCACAGGAGCCGAAGATATTAGCACGCTTCAGCTTGGGCGCGAAAGTTGACAAAAAAAAAAAAAACACGACAACGTGCGCCGACTGTAAACGACAGTAAACCACATGGTAGACCACGCCATCACGCTGAAAGCAACCGCGCGTCCGTGATAGCAGCATCAGTACCTGGATAAATGGTACAAACCCCTTTTTGAAACGGTGTGTTGGCAAGCGCCACCATCACAGTTTTGGGTGTTGCAATGGGTCGCCGCGCTGCGTCTTCATTTCTCGGAGGCTACGTTGACTACGCACAACCATTGTGTAAGTTTATTAACACGCACAACCATTGTGTAAGTTTATTAACACAATAATTACAGCGCAACAATTGCGTATTATTCTTGGCTGACATATATTTTTGGTACATTAACTTCTTGCTGCCAACAGTGAATCATCTTACGCTTTTTGCTTCTTGCTTCATGTTTGATTCTTACACAGAAGCATGGCCTTTGAGATAAAGTGCAAAAACTACGAAGACGCCGTCGATTCGTAAGAAGTAAGTAAAAAAAAACTACTTCAAAAATCCAGAATCCAAGATGCTACAGGCCCCGCGCGACTTCGCACGTGTTTGCTTTGCGCTGAGTGAGTCAGTATAATTTTCGCCAGCGATCACGATTTCATAACGCGGTCCCCCATTATGAACTGTTGTCACGTTTAAGTGTGTTAAGATCTTGCACGCATGCCCTCGATGTCCGTTTTCAGCAGGAAACCTCATCACGATCGCCTGGCACCTGAGAGACCATCGTCATGAATACAACTTCTGTTACATGCGGCGTCAAAGTCTGCCCAGCGACATATCGGTACTTCGAGTCGTATCGAAAACATTTCTACCGAGAGCACAGAAACTACATGGAGCTTGGGTCTGTAGCGCAGGACCAGAACATCGAAGGTAGTTTTCAAGGTGCACAAAGTAGCGAGCAACCCACCGATGTTGCGCCAGGCCACTGTGATGGATTGTCTGCGGGAGCTACTGCGAACGGTGATAGTGACGTTCAGCAAGACGCTTTTGACAACGTTGAGCCATTCAGCGATGCCTCGCTGATTACTGATACCGATGAAGATGGGAGGTTTGGTTCAGGAACACACAAGACGACAAACGACTTCAAACAACAAGTGAAGAAGCAGCTGTGTGTACTTTTTTTCAGAATAGCAGAAGTCCACAAACTACCACATTCAACGACGGAAGAGATATTCAGTGATTTTAAGGTGATATTTATGGATATGTACCACTTGCTGGCTGAGAAGATTAAATACCATTCCGATTCCGAAACCAGGAAAGCCTCCAAATAACCTGCAGTCTTTACGCGCAATTTCGCTAACCTCAACTGTCCGCAAGCTCGCTGAAAAGATGCTGGCCACACGTGTTTCCTAGTGACTTGAACGCCATGATAAATGTGATCCTGCTCAAATTGGCTTCCGCTCTTACTTGGGAACTGAAGACGGACTTTCTATCTTATCAGACGATGTTTTAGAGATTTCACCACCCAGTCACGCTGTGCGCACGGTAGTAGCAACAGACATAACGAAAGCTTATGACAATATAGACCATGAAATCATTATTGCCAACCTCATCGACCTGGGACTTCCACCGCGGGTCATAAGATTTATCTAGTCATTTCTTCAGAATCGCACATTTGCGATTAGAGTACATGGAAGGCAAGAAGGATACTTCACATCGAACAGTAGGAGTCCCATAAGGTTTGGTTTTGGCTCGTCTTCTCTTCAATGTTGCTCTAATACCTCTAGCCTGGCAACTACACCAGATTCCAGACGTGAAATTTTTATTCTATGCGGATGTCGTCACTTTGTGGTCCGTGCATGAAGATGTATCTAGACAAACTCAACAGCTTCAAAAAGCCCTTGATGGTCTGCACAACTACGCTCGGAAAGCACGGTTGGACATTTCCACTAAAAAATCAAGCTATGTTGTGGTGGCCAACAAGAAAAGACGCATAAGAATCACGCAGCACCTCTTTACATTTAGACTCGGCGCAGTGACAATCCCTGAGGCTTCTGAGGTCCGCATAGTGGGTCTCGATATTCACCACTCCGGCAGTGGTGCACACACTCCGTAAAATCAGACAGAGTTCGAAATAAACAAAATTCTCCTTACTCGTCGCATTGTAGCAAAAGTAGCTGGAGCTCGTATGCACGTAGCTCGACGGCTGGTACGTGTAGTCTTGCAGCCACGAATTTTATATCAGGCACAATTTCAACGGCTGACTTTGGCACAGTTAGAGACGATTAATCGCGATGCTATGCGCACAATCAGAGCACCACCCCGCATCACTCCGATAGCAACCTTACGGGAACATGCCCACCTCAACACAATTGCACAGATAATTTTGCAAAGTGAAAAAGCACGTGAAATAAAAAAGCAACTTGTTCCGGCTGTCGCTGCGTTGCATGCTCATTTTCAACGCGGCTCTCGGATTGACAATGAGCCCTATCCATTGCCTCCCTGGGAATTCACCAGCATCACAACTAATAAGCCAACGAAGTTATGACGCCGCGATACAACAAGTATTATTGAAGAACACAATATCATCGATGCATCATGCGCTAACACCTGCAAAGTCTATACGGATGCTGCTATTCTCTCAGACGGCAGAAGGACATCATTCCTCAGTACTACGCATAATTTGATCAGCGGCCACCAGCTCTGTTTATCTACGGAAGCCAGCGCTCTAGTAACGGAATTTCAAGCCATCCACGACGCTGTGCAACAACTAGATATCTTCACTGATTCTTTGGCGGCTATTCAGGAACTGAAGAAGGTTGACAAGGCGATGGAAATCTGCGAGACAAAACATACTTTGAATAGAAAAACAGCTACTTGCATCAAGGTACACTGGATTCAAGACCATGCAGCGAACCCTCACAACATTGCTGCTGACCAGCAGGCACATTGCCCACCTAATCCAGATCTTCCGTCTATTCCCCTCCCACGTCAACCCCTTCACTCGCTCCGAGCCCCTAAAGATTTTCTGCGGCAGGACACACGCGCTCTTATCCCACCGTGTGTCTGCTCCCTCCCCCTTCACCTTACTAGGGCTGAGGAAGTTGTGCTTAGGAGGCTTCGGGCCGGGGTGGCCCTTACACCGGCTGTGATCTCAAGATGGAAATGGTCGCATTTACCACTGGGTGCTACGTATCCATACTGCTCCGTCCCTGTGATGGAAGGAGATGCATACCACCTAATATGGACATCTACTGGTTTACGATCGAAACGCTCGCGTCTCCGACTGCAAGCTGGCCTCCGCTACAGTGTGACAACCATCTATGACCGCTGGATACATGATAACATATTCCAGAAAACACTGCTTCAATTCATACACACCAAAGGCCTCACAGCACACATATAATACACATATACACATCAAGAATTATGCCTTAACGGCAAGTCTTTATCGCAATAACCAAAATACCACGTTGCTACTGGACCATAAGAAAATACTGAGATCGACAGACTTCTTTCTCCAGACTTCTTCGACGGTGTCTTCCAAGGAGCGTCATCAAAATACCAGAGGAACATGCATTGCACGATGGAACCACTTTCTAGTATGTACCCATTATCAATGTGCTGCAGAATTTTATATCTGAGAATTTTTGTAATTCTCTGGATCACAGCATCTCAACTCAACAGGAATCTGCAATGCTGCGCAATTTTTGTGATGGACTCATGTACAAGGAAAAATTTCAGCAATTCTGCAGAATGGATCACAGTACACTCTGTTTTTAGTGCTGTACAGTGATGAGATTAGAGATTGTTAATCCTCTTGGTTCTAAACGTGGCATCCACAATCTTCTTGTTGTGTACTTCAGTGTATTGAACTTGCATGCTTGCTACAGGTCACCGCTTTGCACCATCCACGTTGCAGTTATTGCACGCTACAAGATTGTTGCGGAGCACGGAATCGGAGCAGTTCTAGAGCCACTGTTGCGTGATGTGTCAGCATTGCAAAAAACTGGCTTCATCAGTAGACAGGGTGCTGCCAAAGTGAGAATCTGCGGTGTCCTTGTTGCATTCTGTGGTGACAACCTGTCAATGAATAGATTGGGTGGTCTGACCTGCTGCTTTAGCAAAGGGTATCCATGCCGATTTTGTACTGCTGCATCCAGAGAGTTCAAAGCCATTTTTGATGAAAAGGATGTGGAATTACGAAATGTAGCCCTGCACAAAAGCCACCTTCACACTGCAAAACTAAACAAACCATTAAGTACAGCCGTTTATGGTGTAAGGAGCGAGTCACCACTAAAATCTCTTGGGTGCATTCATATTACTTTTCAACTTCCTCCTGACATTATGCATGACCTCCTCGAAGGTTCCATTCCTCATGTCCATAGAGAAGTGTTGCGGGGACTGATTACGTCTAACGTCCTTGCATATTGTGACCTAGAAAGGGTGGCATCCATTCCAGGCGGGATCGCGAGCCCCGCGGCGTAAGCTTCGATTTAATTGCCCTTTAAAGTACGTCGTCGAGTAAGGGAAACCGAAAAAAATATGTGCCTCCCAACCGGTGCCTACAGCGAGCATTGGAAAATTTGACCGCTGTCGGGGACAACACGCTGGTGAGTTTTGCTGTTATGTCTGATTTCTTACAAGGGTTGGGTTTTTATTATGTCCCTAGATTCTGGCTCGGTTTTTTCCTGATGCCAGATAATTATACCCCAAGGTTCTGGATTGGTATCGGTTTTTCTTGCGAGAACAGGCTAAGCAAACCTCGGGGGAAAAAAATGTGCGCTAAACTTATGTTCACTTTAAAGCGTGTTTTTTTTTCTTTTTGTTACAAAGGATGGAAGCGTATTGCTCTTTTTTATGTGTACTTTTCTTTTTCAGTCTTTTTTGTAATGACTGCTGCAACGTGCGCGCACTGTATTATATTTCCGACTGCTATATTACTTAGTACTCTTTTGTGGACTGCCATCTTGTTCTTTCTTTCTTCAGCTTCCCTTCTCTGTTTCTTCAACTTCGTTTTTATTCCATCCTAAAACAGTAGGCAGGTGGTGTGAACTAAGTAGGAATTAGGCGTAGCCAGTATGGTGGTTGGGGGGGAGGGGGTGGATGGAGAACGGGCATATGCTCCCGAAACTTATGTTAGTATGCGGCCTGCCTCTCCCGCGTCCCCGGTCAAGTGGGCGCACGTCCCCCCCCCCCCCCCCCCCATAAAAAAAAGAAAAAAATTGGGTTACATCTCCGTAGCAATGCACCTGTATTGATCATCTCGTTTGTGGAGGCTTCACTTAAAAGAACCTGTGTTTTCCAGATCCAGATACAAGATGCCGACTTTGTACACCTTGCAGAAGGAACACGAGTGCCCGACAAAGCCAAACTGAAAGTGGCCAGAAAAGTGGCCATTCCTACTGATGTGAGCACTTCCTACCAATTAAGTTCATGACTGCGCAATCATTATGCTTTACATCATGCAGTTAACATAATGAAATGTAGGAAACGTGCATGCATTACAGCAATAATCTGTATGATTCTATTGTCTCTGTAAGTGTTACACATTTTATAGTTTATTAGTAAACACTTATTATTGCAGTGTGTCTTTAATGCAGGATACAAGCTCCTTTGATACCATCTCTCTCAACCTGCCAAGTGGCTCCTCTAGTGTGTGGTAAGTGGCCGACTGAAGCTTTTCATATTGTTGCTTCTTGTGCTGCATCAAAAACAATATATGCGGTTCAAGTGCGTTTTATTACTGTTCAAAGTTAAAGATACCTTGTTAAAGTGAAATTGAGCTTTCCGGTTTTCCAATATTCTTCACATTCTCTCACCACGCATCACCCAGCTTTGAATGATTGCTCTAAAAAGAGAGGCATAATAATGCAGCTTCTTTGTAAACAGTTTTGCCTTATTGAGAGAGCATATACTGCTTTTTAAATGGTACAATAAATGCTTGTTCTGTACTATTGGTGGGACAGTAGTTATCAAATTCTTGGCAAATTTACAACTCAAGCCCTTTTGAGTAAGATCCAAGCACATGTATCTTGGCGTCTAGGTCTAGTTCATTGCAACCCAAAGGTGCTGTGAATAGTGGGCGAAAACCTACTTGTTTTACCTAGAATTTTATGTAGTCAGATTATGCTTGGCATATTACTCAGTATTTTTTTTAAATAGTGTGTGTGTAGACCTGCTAAAGGCGGTACACCGTTCAATGAGTGAAACAATAGGCAGCAAGAACGATTCAAATCGTTAAAAAAAAACTGCAGTGGTAGTGAAAAGTGAACTGGGATTTTGTCTTTGAATTGGAATATCTGAATGCCATTATACTAATTCAGATGACCTGTAAATGCTTTCATCTTTCATGGGAAAAGAAAAAAAATTCATTCGAAAGAAAGTAGTTTGTGATAATTCTCCTCAAGTTATGTGTTATTAAGACTTGTTCAATTTTTTTACTGATAACTGCTGAATACTAGAGAATTCAAATAATTAATTTGAGGTGTTTTGTTGTCCCTTTGTTAACCGCTCATTATGTGATGATAAAGTGATTGAACTATCACTTTTTTTCCAGTTCTCCTGGCGAGCATGAGGTGGTTACGGTACCCCTGCACAACAAATTTAAGCTCCCAAATTTTCATCCTTACTAAAAGGTGCTGGACAGTGGAACCCCTATTAGTAGCTCGCTTCGGCGGTTTGTTGTTTCAAGAGTGCTATAAGACTGCATGTTATGCTTCATGTTACAAGTCAGTACTTTTTTGTGACCTTGTTACCTTTACCTTGCACGACTTGAGCATTGTTTGATGTCTATTTAATAAAGCCCTTGCATAGTAAACAATGCGAGGTAACAATATTTGCTCGCCTTCAAGCCCACCCTTACCACAAACTTAAATATGGGCTAAACAAACGACATGTGCATACTATATTCAAGTAATGTATTATATATACTTCTAATTTGCTTTGTGCAAGCCTCTGGATAAGGCGAACTTGTTTAATGGGGCAGTCAGTTTCACTAATTGATTGGAAGCACTTTTAAACATGTGCTTGCAATACCCAAATCATCCCCTTTTCTCCCAGGCCGGGTTCTTTAACCAGAGTGCATACATCATTTATTTTCATTATGAAGTGTATTTGTCAATGCATAACACAAGCTAAGCTCTTCATATTTCACGCTACGCTAATTTGTACAGTTTAAAGGGTGAGGGCAACCAACATAAAATTACAGTTATGCAATGCCTAAAGATTTTTGGCTCTTCAAAATTGTGAAGAAAACTTTTCAGCACACACTGGTGGTGCTGTAGTTGCTATTGGCGTACACACTTAATCTTTTGTTCACCACAGGTACCCATCAAGGCAGTTGTACAGAGTCGCAGCACTGCAGCTTGTGAGCAAATACCCACATTTGATGGGTAAAATTCATGGAAGCAGTGGCGTGGTGAGCAAGATTTCTAGGATTAGTGTCCTGTGACATATGTACAGGCATTTTCTATGTTCAGAAAAAATAACTTCCAATCCAGAGTTATATGCTATGAAGAGCTTTGATAATTTGAAGAAGGGTTGTGGCCCCTTGGCAGAGCAAGTTTTTTGTAGATAGGCTGCTTTCGAAGCCTTTTGATGTAGAATTTTTTTTTCAAAGCACGCAGGTTAATAAACGAGCATAATGGACTCGTACACTTTTGCTGTAATTGGTTATAAAATTAAGGGACACTGAATCAATCTTTACCGGTCAGAAGTGCATTTAGGTATTGGAAGAATTGCATAAAAATGATCGTCACATGCTTTAAGTAACTCTCATAATAATGTTGTGCCTTGTCCTTCACTTATTGCTACCTTTCTTTTTTTTTTCTTATTTAACAGGACTTGTAGGTATTGGCCATTCGAAACAAGTTCAAGAACATGCGAAAAAAGGTAGAGTGTTGCACAGAGGGAATGGAGGAAATAAAGAAGTTCTTGCACAAGGCTGCTACCATGTGAATATTTGTAAGGTCTTTCTGCATGCATAATGCGCAGCACAAGATGCGAGTGTTATTCAAATCCTTTTACTGCTGTAACTTGGCACACTTCTTTTTCGTGCCATTTATCGTACTTAATTTCTCAAATTTTCTAGCTGTTACAGTATTGTGCAAAATTTTAAAAGGCAGCTTTATTGTAACTGTAAATCATCATCCTAATAGGATCGTACAGCTAGGTTATAGAGGAGGCTAGCAAGGCTTAATTTAACGAAGAAATAAAGCATCAAGCCAAGGACATGGTTGCCTTGTCTTCAGTTGTGGAATATTCTTAAACTGCAACCAGGACAAAACATGCTTAGGTGTCGATCTATTGTTTGACATGTTACAGGATTGCAGCCAACAAGTTCACGGCGAGACTGCAGAGTCGGTGGCTAGGCATACGGACTAGCTGAACGCGAACGCAGCAACATCTGATGACAGTGAGCTCCGGCCGCGGCTTTTGGCAACAGCCAGAGCACGTCAGGAGCAGCTGCGCACTGTGAATGTCAAAGAAGCATTGCTTCTTTTTCCTTTCTTGTCAACCGAGGCATCGGTATGCTCAGATGTGTTCTATTATATGTACAGAGACTAATATTAAAATCTTCCAGCTGCTTATAGAGTTCAATATACTCTTCAAATCTGATATCCTCAACAACATGGAAGTATGACTGGCCCACTTGCGGAATGTCTTCCTCAAGATTGGGAAAAAAGAGGAAATAGCCACGTTATCAGCAGCTTCTGATAAATTTGGACTTTTATTTACTTTTGTATATATTGTTGCGGGTTATTCTGTTACGAGAAGGTTTATTGGGACACGACGTAACCGACGGTCTTGAGCGCCAGCCTAGGTTCCGTGATCGCTTGGCAAACGTGCTTTTTTCCACACCTTTTAAATGTATCCCACTGCAGCTTATGGCACATACCCAAATAACACAAGACCTTCACGCTTCTAACACATCCCCCCGCGCAGACGAAGCCCACCGGGCAAGTCAATCAGCATCTCGAGAGGTAAAGGGCTTCAAGCGGGCAGCATGAGTCACTTCAGTCTTTGAGGAGCGTCGACCATTTCAATGGAGGCGCGCTATACGGCAATTCAATTCGCTTATGCGCTCTATAACAACATAAGGTCCAACATAGTGTGCCAGTAGTTTTTCGCACAACCCACGTTTTCTTGTTGGCGTCCATAGCCACACTAAGTCACCTGGATCATATGTGACGTATCAGCGTCTGCGGTCGTAACGTGCCCTTGAGCGATCTTGTGAAGCAAGAGTGCGTTAATAAGCAAGGCGTCGGGCTTCTTCTGCACGACAGATGGTCTCAGATATGCAGGCATCATCGTGCCTCATAAATGGGAAAATCGTTTCAAGGGTATAACGTGGCGGCCGGGCGTAAAGGGGAAAGAAGGGGCTGTAGCCGGTAGTTTCGTGCTGGGCAGTGTTATATGCATAAGTAACGAAATGTAGAACACTGCCCCAGTTCTTGTGATCTATTGAGACGTACATGGAAAACATGTTCGTGAGAGTTCTGTTGGTGCGTTCCTTAAGGCCGTTCGTTCGGGGATGGTACGGCGTAGAGTGTCGAAAACTTGAACCACATTGACGAAGCATCTCTTCCACGACATCTGCAGTAAACTGTCGCCCACGATCGCTAATAACGACTTTAGGAGGCCCGTGTCGGAGAATGATAAATCGTCGCTAGAAAAGGCACACGTCGGCTGCAGTAGCCGATGGTATTGCAGCCGTCTCCCAGTAACGTGTAGGTGGTCAGTGTACACAACGACCCAACGATTTCCCTTAGAGGACCGTGGAAACGGGCCGAGAAGGTCGACGCCGATTTGCTCGAATGGAGTCCTTGGGGGTGGAACAGGGTGTAGTCTACCAGGAGGAGTACTTGTGGGACGCTTGCGACGTTGACATTCGTTGCAGCTAGACACGTACTGCCGAGTCGTCTGATGCATATTAGGCTAGTAAAATCTTTCTTGAAGACGGCAAAGCGTTCTAGCTGCTCCCAAGTGACCGGAGGTTGGGTCATCATGCATAGCGCGCAAGATGGAAGTGCGTAGACTTTTCGGGACCACGAGGAGATATCGTGATCCTGTGGTAGAATAGTTCTTGTATAGGAGCCCATCACATGTGTAAAGGCGATTGGGTGTTGATTTCTTTTTGGCAGCCAGCAGTTGCTTTAAAGTGTCGTCGTTTTGCTGCTCAGTCTTGAAGGTATTTAGATCAAGAAATGCTGGCTCCAAGGGTACGATGTAGTGGTCGAAGTTGTCCTTGTCACAGTCCGTTGTGGGAAGCGGTAGCCGCGAAAGGCAGTCTGCGTCGGCGTGCCGTCGACCGCTTTATACGAAACGCTGAAGTCGTACTCCTGTAGACGGAGGGTCCAACGTGCAAGCCTACCAGATGGATCACGCTGATTGACGAGCCAGCACAAAGAGTGATGGTCTGGGATGATCGTGAAAGGGCGTCCGTACAGGTATGACCGAAAGCGCTGTACTGCGAAAATCATTGCGAGACATTCCTGTTCCGTGACGGTGTAATTGCGTTTGGGGCTTGCTTAGAGAGCGATCGCGTACGCTACGACGTGTTCTTTGGTGCCAAAGCGTTAAATAAGAACAGCGCCGACACCAATACCGCTAGCATCCGTGTGTAGTTCTGTTGGAGCCGCAGGGTCAAAGTGTTTGAGAACGGGATGGGACGTCAAACGGAACTTCAGTTCACGAAAGCAGACGGCCATTCTGGGGTCCAGTCAAACTGAACGCCTTTCTGAAGCAGACACGTCGGTGGATGCGCGATGATGTGAGTAAATCCGGTAATAAACCGACGGAAGTATGAGCAAAGGCCAAAGAAGCTTCGCAGCTCTTTTACTGAGCGAGGTTGTGGAAAGGCTTCGACCGCAGCCATTTTCTCTGGATCAGGTCTTATGCCCTCTTTGTCCACTAGGTGACCTCGTACCAGCGTTTGGCGTTCGCCAAAGCGACGTTTCTTGGAGTTTAATACCAAGTGTTCGTTGCCTAGGCACTCTAGCAAAAGATTGAGGCGTGCGTTGAGTTCACAAAACGTGCGTCCGAAAATCCCATCATCCAAATACGCATGCAGACTTCCCACTTCAAACCACGCAGAGAATGTTGTCCATGAATCGCTCAAAAGTTGCGGGCGCGTTACACAGCCCGAACGGCATCACATTAAATTCGAAAAGTCCGTCTGGTGTAACGAATAGACTTCAGACTCTGCCCAGGCGGCGCTGCGGAAAAACCCGCCACCAGCGCCCCCATCGCAGCCTTGGCGCAAACTGAGTAGTGCAAAGAGAGCTGTCCGCAAGCGAAGCTGCATAGGCCACAATGGAGGCCCCTCTTTAGGTTGTGTTGACGCACGGTTTCCTAAATATTGTTACGGGAAGGAAGAAACGTACTGGTTTTACAGACGGGTTTTAATGGCTACGCAGAGAAGCGAAAACCCAGAATCTTCTTTGTCGTCTCCCAGGGAACCAACCATGTCCTCTTCTTTCCACCTTACGCACTGTGACATTACCCCCGTCAGAAGAAGCACCTTACTGGTGCGACTCACTGGTTCCAGAAAGGAACGGTTTGAAGCGGCTGACGTGGACGACGTCAGATAGAGTTGAAGGCACGGTAGCATCCAGTGGAGACACTTCATATGTGACAGGCGTCACCTGGCGGAGGATGCGATAAGGGCCGTAGTATCGCGAAAGGAGTTTCTCCGAAAGACCGACACGTCGAGATGGAGACCAAACTAGCACAAGATCACCTGGTTCGTATTCGACATCGCGGTGGCGCTGATCGTAACGGCACTTCTGACGTGTTTGGGAAGTAGAGAGACTAATACGGGCAATCTGGCGTGCCTGGGTCGCTTTGGTTATGACATCACGAGCGTACTCCGTCGGCGAGTCGAGTGTGGTCGAAAGAAGAGTCTCGAATAGCAAGGTCGGTTCACGGCCATATAGAAGGTAAAAGGGCGAATAACCAGCTGTGTCGTGGCGCGATGAATTGTACGCAAACGTGACAAATGGTAAAGCAGTGTCCCAGTCGCGATGATCGGAGGAAACATACATCGCGAGCATGTCAGTTATTGTCCGGTTGAGGCGTTCAGTAAGACCGTTAGTTTGAGGATGGTAGGCTGTAGTAAGCTTGTGTTTAGTAGCACAGGATCGAAGTAAGTCGTCGATGACTTTGGCAAGAAAGTATCGCCCGCGATCGGTGAGAAGTTGACGAGGTGCGCCATGGTGTAAGATAACGTCGTGAAGCAAGAAGTCAGCGACGTCTGTAGCGCAACTGGTGGGAAGGGCTCTTGTAATGGCATAGCGGGTGGTATAGTCCGTAGCGACGGCAATCCACTTATTTCCGTCGTTTGATATAGAGAATGGTCCGAGAAGATCAACGCCAACGCGAAAAAAAGGGTCGGTCGGTATATCCAGAGGCTGCAGCAGACCAGCGGGATGTACAGCAGGTCGTTTTCGGCGTTGACACGACTCACACGCGGCGACATAGCGACGGACGGAGCGGTTGAGACGGGGCCAGAAAAATCGTCGCCGAATTCGGTCATAGGTCCGAGAGACGCCAAGGTGTCCAGCAGTGGGAACGTCGTGCAGTTGCTGGAGTACAGTCTGCTGAAGATGAGACGGAATGACGATTAGCAGCTCGGGCCCGTCTGGGTGCATGTTGCGGCGATACAGGGTGTCATTTTGTAGTACGAACATGTGAAGAGATGGGTCAGACGGGTCAGAGAGCAGGCGTTCGATAAGCTGCCGTAACGATTCATCGCGTCGCTGTTCAGCCCCTATGTCTTTCAAGGCGGAAAGCGAGAGGACGCAGATCGGTGCGGCTTCCACTAAATCGTTCGGTGCATCGACGGGGTTACGAGACAGGCAGTCGGTGTCCTGATGTAAACGACCCGACTTGTAGACTACAGTGTATGTGTATTCCTGAAGGCGTAGGGCCCAGCGACCGAGGCGTCCGGTGGGATCCTTGAGGGACGAAAGCCAACAAAGGGCGTGGTGATCGGTTATAACCGTAAATGGTCGACCATATATGTAAGGGCGGAACTTGCCCACAGCCCAAACGAGGGCGAGACATTCCCGCTCAGTAATCGAATAATTGCGCTCAGACGGGGAGAGGAGGCGGCTGGCGTAGGCGAGAACGCGGTTGTGCCCACGTTGGCGTTGGGCTAAAATTGCGCCGATGCCGTATCCACTGGTGTCAGTGCGAATTTCTGTCGGAGCAGAAGCGTCAAAATGGGCGAGAACAGGTGGTGTGGTGAGTAGCGTGATGAGGCGCGAGAAAGAAGTCGCTTGTTCAGAGCCCCAGCAGCAAGGAACATCTTTCTTGAGGAGGTCAGTCAGGGGACGAGCAACATGCGCGAAATTTTGCACAAACCGACGGAAGTAAGAACAAAGACCGATAAAGCTGCGAACATCTTTGGCAGAGGTCGGTACAGGGAAATTCTGCACTGCACGAACTTTAGCGGGATCGGGGCGAATGCCTGACGAATCGACGAGATGTCCGAGCATGGTTATTTGGCGGTGACCGAAGTGGCACTTGGACGAGTTGAGCTGCAGGCCAGCGGCGCGAAAAACGGAAAGCACAGATGAAAGTCGTTCAAGATGGGCCGCAAAAGTTGGAGAGAATACGATGACGTCATCCAAGTAACACAAGCAGATGGACCATTTCAATCCACGCAAGAGCATGTCCATCATACGTTCAAAGGTCGCCGGGGCATTGCACAAGCCGAAAGGCATTACCCTAAACTGATAGAGGCCGTCAGGTGTAACGAATGCGGTCTTCTCACGGTCCATTTCATCCACGGCAATTTGCCAATATCCGGAGCGAAGGTCTATTGATGAAAAATAAGTGGCACCGTGAAGACAGTCCAGACCATCGTCGATCCGTGGAAGCGGGTATACATCTTTCTTGGTGATCTGGTTTAGATGACGATAGTCCACGCAGAATCGCCAGCTGTTGTCCTTCTTTTTGACGAGCACAACAGGGGAAGCCCACGGACTGGAAGAGTGTTCAATAATCCCTTTGGCAAGCATTTTGTCAACTTCGCTCTGGATAACTTGTCGCTCAGAGGGCGACACCCGGTATGGGCGTCGGCGAACAGGTGCCGCATCGCCGGTATTTATACGATGCTTCACAACCGTGGTTTGACCCAAAGAGCGATCGTTCAGGTCGAAAATGTCGGCGAAGGACTCGAGGAGGTCATGGAGCTCTGCGGCGGATTGGGGGTCGAGGTCCGGCGCAATCATCTTTGCAATGTCGTCGGCCGGGGCAGATGCAGAAGGCGCAGAACGAGCACTGGTCGAAGATGTCGCAAGAGATAGTGCTGAAATATAGCACTCGCGGGACGGTGACAACGTGGCAAGTGACATCCCTCGAGGAAGTACCTGAGGGCACTGGCCGAAATTGAGGATGGGAAGACAGGTCTGATTGGCCGCTACAGAAATGACGGTGTGTGGGAAGGAGACATTGTGGGAAAGCAGGACTGAAGTCGCGGGAGTGAGGACATAGTCTCCGTCTGGAACAGGTGGAGAGGCGAAAACGGTGATGCAGGTTGCTGCTTGGGCAAGAAGACGAATAAAATCCGCAGAACAAAGCTGAGTTGGGGCTTGAGCAGGAAGGTCAATGGAAAGGGGTAGGTCAAGTTGGACAACACCGGCTGAACAGTCAATCAGAGCAGAATGGGTGGTCAAAAAGTCGAGGCCGAGGATCACATCGTGGGGGCAGCGTTCGAGCACACTAAACAAAACGGACGTGTGGCGTCCAGCGACACTGACACGTGCAGCACACATTCCGAGCACAGCCGGAGTTCCACCGTCGGCGACCTGTAGCAGTCGAGTCGGAGCAGGAGTAAGGACTTTCCTCAGGCGCGTTCGAAGGTCAGCACTCATGATGGAAACTTGCGCTCCAGTGTCGATGAGTGCTGTAACAGGCAAACCATCCACATCCACGTCCAAAAGGTTCCGATCAGTAGGCAGGGTCAACAGAGGAATTTCAGGCCGGGGTGCTAGAGCAGCGTCACCTACCGGAGCTGCCCCAGTCAGTTTCCCGTCGGAGAGCGGCGACGGTGGTGGACGTGCATGGTACTCACTTGCGCAAGACGGAGCTCCGCAGCGGACGTAACCTGGCTGCCATGTCATCCGAAGGGGAGACTTCAACCGCGGCCCCGTCGACGCCACCGACGGTCATCCTAACCCAGCCCCGCGACCCTGGCATGTTTTCTGGGATTGACAACGTTGACGTCGATGACTGGTTGGCAAATTACGAACGGGTCTGCGCCAGCAACAGGTGGGATAACACGCTTATGCTGGCCAACGTAATATACTACCTCAAAAAAACGGCACGAGTCTGGTTCGAGACACATGAAGAAGAGATTACCAGTTGGGAGCAATGCTAACAGAAGCTTCGTGATTTGTTTGGCAAGCCCATCGGCCGCCAACGTGCTGCTCAGAAGGACCTTGGGACCCGTGCACAGACGTCCACTGAATCTTACGTGGCGTACATCCAGGACGTTTTGGCTCTTTGCCGCAAGGTGGATAAGAACATGACAGAGGCAGACAAGGTCAGTCACGTTTTAAAAGGCATAGCGGACGACGCGTTTAACCTTCTCGTGTATAAGAATATCAACACAGTCAATGAGATCATTAACGAATGTCGCCGCTTTGAAGAAGCGAAAAGTCGCCGCATAGTTCAGCAGTTCACGCGCCTACCCAGCACCTCCACCAATAATGTTACGGGAAGGAAGAAACGTACTGGTTTTACAGACGGGTTTTAATGGCTACGCAGAGAATCGAAAACCCAGAATCTTCTTTGTCGTCTCCCAGGGAACCAACCATGTCCTCTTCTTTCCACCGTACGCACTGTGACAATATCAAGGACCTGGAAAGCTTCTTCCGCCCATCCACGCTTCGGAAAGGGAGCAGAGCGAAGTACGTGTACAATATAAAAGATGTTTCAGGTGTTAATTCGGCGCGCTGCAACTCGCAAGTACAGCGAGCATCGTACGACGTCGAGTTCGAGGCACGCACTCCGACGTCCGTTCTCGAGCGCCTAAATGTGTTAAATTTGGGTACGTACATAATGTGAAAGCGATGAAGTACATATATGATTAAGTCAGTTAGCTATGTAGCTTACGGTCAGTGGTACAGAGCTCGCTTTATCAGGGGCGATATGACCCTGGCGACCTTCGCCTTTTCAGTTGCGTTCTCGCTTCCTGGGCGTTCTAGCGTGTTATCGCGCATGTTCGAATGTTTTCTTCACGGTTGTCTTCCGTTTGTATTTACTGCAAATGGAGATACGTGCGTGTCCGCTTTCGCGGGGTACAACCGAAGGCAAAACAAACCTAAAGGTAGTCGCGAATGATATTTTGGGATTTATTTGTTTGAACGCGTGTTAGCATTCGGTAGTTGTTGCACGCGCTAAACTGATGGCTATCTGGTTTCAAATCTCTCAAAGGGTGACCGCTTGTTATTCGATTGTTTATCGCTCACTGCGGCGCGATTACATCTGTTCCCGGGCAGGCGCGTATATACACAAACGATGCTGCCGTTTTTGCGTTTCCTTTTTTGGAGACCATAAAAGCTCTATCACACCTAGTTGGCGATAAGACGAAGGCTTCTCACTTGTTTCAGTTTTCGCACGTGCACACAACCATTTGTCAGTGCGCTTCTTATTCATGAATAAACATTGTGTATTTTACAACACAAACGATTTTCTCGTCACTTTACCCTCAAAGGGTTAAGCATTTTATCGTAATGTTTAATGTCGTAATTATTTACAGAGAAAATTCTTCCAAAGCCTTTTTCGGGCAGCAAACAGAAAACGTTTTCCAAGGCAGCAAACAGTCTGCGAACATAACGAAAGTAAGCTTCCTACAGTGCCTGCGCGAAGAATCTTTCTGTCTCGCGGGAGCTACAGCACCGCTCAGTACCCTTGAATATTTATCAGACGCTTAAAACAACACACGCGCAGAAATGAATGTAAATAAACGCGAAATTTTTTCTCTACACACTTGCGTTACTTCGCAATTACTCATCCAGTGCTCCCACAGCAACTTTATTGCTCAGGTTACAAAAAAAAAGAAACGCTGTCAAGAGGGCTCAGTGCATTGTGAAACGTGCTCGTTGTATCGAAAAAGCCGAAACTAGAAATGAGCTCGCGATACCACAATGCCCTAAACACGATTTTGAATTCATAAAGGAACCAAAATGTTTGGTTAAACTGACCTGCCAAATCTCTCCGTTCCACTTGCTGAGTAAAGTGGAGGCGGACGTGTGTAAACAGGTGGAACCATCGATGGCACATACGCAGGATGGTTCACAACTTTTTTTATTCTGTTGCCAACGAAGAGGCGGTTGCAGATTCTTCAGTTTTCGCTTGATTGCCATAGTCCCCCGCCAGGCCTACGCAACACAATTACAGCAGAACAACATTATCACAATTTCTCATGTGAGCGGCTGTGTTGTGGAGAATGCGAGTAATTCGCTTACCCAACACGCGAACGGCCCGTATCCAGCGCTCTCTCCTTTCTCCTTCATACGACCGCGATGGAAATCGGTAAAACTGAACGTTGTTATTCATTCCTTCACGTTCATGACAATTTAAAACGCAAGAGTAATGTCGATTGCGGCGTTTCTTCGTAGCGCGCGGAGCTGTCGCGGTTGCTGTCGTGCTCGCCATCGCCATAGAAGGAGTGAGCCAACAAGAACTTTACGGCAGTTCGGCGGCACGTCCGACTAGCGGAGAAATTCATAGCTCTCATTCTGGCTGTTAAATGCGCAAAACATTCGCAATATGAACCAAAATTTAGTTAAATCCTTGTTTCGCACTCGCTAGCTGCTTAGGCAACTTAGCAAGGGAGTCGGACTTTGCACTATTATTACCTCTTCGCAACGACAGGTGGCGCTACGCGTCTTGCAAAACTCCAGAGTCTGACGTCTATGCCGTTTTTCCTTGTCTGCCTTGTGCATCGGGATCTGCCAGTATCCGGACCGCAAGTCTACACTCGAAAAGTATGAGACCGAAGAAAGGCAATCTATAGCGTCATCAATCCATGGCAAAGGGTATATGTCTTTCTTGGTAAGGGCGTTGAGGCGTCGGTAATCAACGGAAAATCGCCATGTGCCATATTTCTTTCTGACTAGAATTACTGGGGCTGCCCACGGACTACTCGACTCTTGGATAACGTTTTTCTTTAGCATGTCATGGACTTGGTCATCGATCACCTTGCGCTCCGAAGGGGACGACACCCTGTATGGCTTTTGTCGCAGAGGCTCGTGAGATCCTGTGTCTTTGCGGTGCTGTACACGAGAAGGGGGAAAGGATGGTGGAGCCTCTTGCTGGGAAACGTCGCACACCGCGAAGGGCTTTCGTAGAATATTCACGAGCTCCTGACGTTGGTTAGTACTGAGCGATTTCTTTACCACAGCCATTATGGAAGTGTCCGTCGCGCATGCAGATGAATGAGACTCATCCGTGGCATCGGGGCCTTCTGCGAGGATGGCGAGCGCCAACGCTTGATGTTCACGAATAGCTGCAAGTTTCAGACCCTCTGGTAATATTGTGGGTTCATTGGAGCAATTTATCGTCCATAAGACAGTACGCCCCTCAATAACTGACAGCGTGCAATAGTGGACCAGAACATTCTTCTTAATGCAACTAAAGGGAACGGGCTCTACGGTAGCATCAAATGTTCTGTCGGTTGCAGGAGAACAGGCGACTGGGACACATTTGGCAGACAACGGCGGTACGACGGTATGTGCAGACACACAAAGGGCACTTTCACTATCGTAACACGGCGGGCGATCGACAAATAGGGCCGGAAGGCTCGAATCTACAGTTATTTCACCTGTTCGGCAATCAACATTGGCACCACACAGCTTCAGAAAATCGAGACCCAGAATTACGTCATATGTAGCATGAGGTAAAACTACGAACTCCGCGTTATATGTTTCACTGCTCAAGCTAACTTTCACACTGCACAGACCTACAGGGTATAATAGTTCTCCACGCACGCCACGAAACATATCGGCACGGTCCCATGAAAACAGCACTTTCCGTTCTAGCAGGCGTTTGAATGCGAGACTCATTACTGAAACGGTCGGTGCTGTGTCCACTAAGGCCATTGTTGAGACGCCGTCTACACGCACACACACCTTATTTTTAAACATGCAAATTGGCGGAGGTATTTCTGTTAAAATCGAAGACTGTCCAGCGGTCTCACCTCCAACGGCCGCGCTTACTAGTTTTCCGGCGAAGGCGACGGGTAGCGGCGCCGGGGAGACGGTGACCGGTGTAAGCGAGGAGCAGGCGGTGGTGTCAAGGTCCGATCGGAGGCAGGGGAACGGTTTCGCAGTGTTGCCGGGGTCTCGTTGGACATACGGCTTGGATAGGTGTACGCACGGCCAACGCGTTGCTGGCCAAGTATTGTTGATCGGTCGTACCTCGGCGGCTGGCGGCGTGGTGGGGCCGCGTTACAGTACCTGGCAATGTGGCCCTCGACACCACAGTTGTAGCACAAGGGAGGAGGGCGATCGACGAAACGTCGCTCAAAGCGCTCAGCCGGCAGAGGTCGTCGAACTGGGTACACCATGTCAGTATGCTGAACAAGAGCCGTGCGCCTCTGTGCACCACGGTTGAGTTGAAACCGTTGCCCATATCGCTGTGTGACACACACAGACGGTGGAAAAGTAGCACATGGTGCTGCGGGCGCTGAGTGAGATACTGGGTATGTAAGCGGCGGTTGAACTGTGTTGTACACTAATTCATTGCGTCGCCGCAGTTCTTCGCGTACTATTTACCGGATAGTACAGGCAAAGTCGGTGGACAGGCTCCGGTGGCGACAGTGGTCACGTTTGCCAGTCGTCCAAATTTGGGTGCGATACGACGGGTCCTCAACGTCTCAAATGTGCGGCAGTGACGCAAGATGTCTGAGACGGAGGTGAGGTCTTCACTACATATCAGGAAGTTGCAGACGTCTTCCGCGATACCTTTCAAAAGATGTCCGACTCGGTCTTCTTCAGGCATGCGCGGGTTTACGACCTTGCACAGCTTGAGCACCTGTTCGATATAAGTAGTACATGCCTCTCCCAGACTTTGAGCTCTTTGGGCAAGCGTTCGCTCCGCACGTTTCTTTTTTGCATCAGTCGCCAAAACATTTTCCTATTTCCTCAACAAACCGTTCCCATGTTGTTTAAGACTCTTCGTGATTCTCTAACCACATCAGTGCGGTTTCTCTGATGAATAGGACGACGTTGTCAAGCTTGGTGACCGAGTTCCAGGTGTTATATCGGCTCACCCGATTGTAGTGCGTAAGCCACTCGTCCACGTCTTCTCCCTCTCTTCCCGCGAACGAGCGTGGTTCCATGTAATGTGTGGGCGCAGCTGCCTGACCCTTGCGCGGTTGCAACTGACGCTTGGTCTGGTCCTCCGTGCTGTGGCATGAAGACTGTTGTCGGCGAGAGACCGGCAAGGCGGCGGCTCCGGCGAAATTCAAGCGCTTTGGACTCCGTAGTACGTCGACGTCGTGTACCCAGCACCTCCACCACTCTGTTACGGGTTATTCTGTTAAGAGAGGGTTTTTTGGGACACGACGTAACCGACGGTCTTCAGCGCCAGCCTAGGTTGCTTGCTTGCTTCCTATACCATGGTTCCGTGATCGCTTGGCAAACGTCCTTTTTTTCCACACCTCTTAACTGTGTCCCACTACAGCTTATGGCACATACCCAAAAGGTTTTCACGATGTAACAGCATTACATTCACACGGTGCAATTGCCACTGCAATTTTAATCATGACATATGAACCTCCTCTCAAAATGATTATTTTGCAGAATGTTTATAAAGACCCTACTCGCACAATTTGTGAATTTCACATCTGTGGGTAGTAGTTTGATACATCAGGTGGAGTTTTTTGCTTGCTGCAGCGTCTAGAAATTCGCGTTTTATTCAAGTTATTCAAACTGTTCGGTATTGACCTGTCAAAAATTGCTTTCACTGAATTCAGTGAATTCTATGCTAGCATGACCATGTAAGGTCTTAGCATCAGTGGCCATTGCTACTACATCCAAAATTTACAATATAGGCCATTTTGTTGGTGCATGATGCATTGTCCTATTCCATAAACAATCGATTAGCAGAGAATACATCAGCAATGTGTATCAATAGGTTGACACTGTATTGACTCATGGTTATGTTCTTTCTCAATTTTAATTAATTGTGGCAGTCTGCTACGTGGTACTGAGCACCTTCTAACCTAGGAACATTGTGGTCCCATAGCACCAAGCAGACAAAAAAAGGGATTACGAATACAGCCGAACCCGGATATATTGAACCCACATATAACGAATTATTTTTTAACAAACGGCAGTTATATCCCCTTGAAAATTTTACAACGGAGTTGTTACGGGCTCGGTTCCCGAGGCTCGCGCACGCAGTGTAGAAAAAAATATCTGCATTTGGTTTGGCTCGATGTGCGTGGCGGTTTCCTGCCAGTTGTGCCTTAGCACAGGTGTGAAAACTGATAATGGATGGCCATTATACCCCTCGCCACCGCCAATGCCTCTTTCACAAGTGTCGCAATACTTGGCGGCGGCACGTCCCACCAATCATAGTGTCCCTTTGTCTCATGACGTAGAGATCGCGCTAGCGCTGCTATCAGCAGTTGCCCTTTGGACTCGCTATTGGACGGACGCTCGTCTAACCACATCTTTCATCATCCTGACGTCAGGATTCGGACGTTCCCGTGCGGTGTGCCGCGGCCATCAACGCTGTGTCTCATACGCTAGTCTATGACGATGGCGCGGACTTGGCACAGCAAATGCACTACTTGGCCATCGCGCCGGGCGAAAACAAGATGCCGGTGTCCTTGCTCTTTGACAAACATGCCGAAGACGCTCAATACAGTCAATAATAATATATACATTCACAATAGCAATATTTACTTTACCAGACCTACCATAGTCGCAGCTTCGCTGGCTTTATTTATCTTCATAGTAGTGGAAGGGAATTCTTTGATGTGTGCCGCTTTTGACTGCTGGGTGTTTTTCTGAAGTGCAACTAGTTTGAAAATTAAGTAACACATTAACAAGCTTTAAATTTGTGCTATTTATTCGCGATATGTTGCTAAAAATTCAACGAAATTTTTAGTTTGAAATTTTAGGACTTATAGAAATCATTTTAATTAACTTAATTGAGCATGGCCTCTTTTGCTGCTGTCTCTGAACAAGTACTGTACTCTGAACAGAAGTTCATCAGAAGTTCTTGAATTTCTCCATCATTAAAAAAATTTGGAGGCTTTTTGAGCTGGTCTGCCATGTCGTAAAGTGAGACATGCTAGCCATAGCTCTGTTGCATCATTTGTTATGTAAAAACAAGACCTACCATAACTATTTGACCAACTTTCGAAGTATGTGGCTCAGCCAGTCTACAACATTACACATTTACAAGTTTGGCACTTCACTTACAAGGCATAAATCAATTTTTCTAAATCTTCATAGTCCATAGAGCCAACTTGGACCGTACAATATTAATATTGCGTCTCTGAATCAAGTTGGCTTGCAAGGCTGAGCGAAATCACAATCTACCTTAGGTGATAAAGAACGATAAATAACGCAGGCGAAATTTCATCTCCATAAGAAAATGCATTTTTTGCTTGCATAATTCACCTTGTCACCACTAATGCTCTTGCTTTTTTTATGTTAACCCTAACAGTCAGCAAATCTCGTCTGCAGTTTGTTTTAATAAATGAAATTCAGTGCTTTGATTCAAAATATAGTCTTCATAAGATCTCTTGGTTCTCCCACTCCCCCACTTTCTATTTTTCAGACGACCATGTGCTTTGCCTGATCGAACTGGCGGCTTCTCGCTGTAAAGACCACCTTAGTACAATTTTTACTGAAGTAATCAAGTTGGGCAATTCGTATAGTTACATACAATTTCTGCTGTTGTAGCTATATATTGTAACGACGTGGGATCGACGAGGACGCGGAGCAGCACCAACAAAAACACCTTATCAGTCGTCAACAAAAACGTCTGTCTCCACGCTTAGCCTAAAAGCCCGCGCTACTTCAACCTCGTCCCCACTGGCACATACCCGCGGCAATATCGTTCTTCCATTGGCTCCCCCGTGTAAAAAATATCATCGTCCCGATGACAAAGGCTTGGCAAACTGTGATAAAGAAAAAAAAAACTACGCAGTCTTGTCAGTCTTCATAGCACGGCTTCATAGGAAGCACATGAAGGACCTCGGGTAAGTGCCGTCGGCGCTTTGAACAGTGAGAGCCGTCCGGAACGACTTCGTAGGTGACGTCACTGATGCGTCGAAGAACTGTGTAGGGCCGAAAGTATCTGCGCAGGAGCTTTTCAGAGAGCCCACGCCGACAAATAGGTGTCTAGACCCACACTTTGTCGCCGATGTTGTATGTTACGGGTCTGTGCCGATGATTGTAGCGTCTGGCATCACAGTCCTGCTGTTCGCTGCAACGCGCAAGCTGCCTAGCTGCTTCTGCTCGCTGTGTGATCTCTTCAGCACCCGTCTCGTTGTCATCAAATTCAAGAGGGAGCATTGCGCCTAATGCTGTCGTAGCCTCACGACCGTACGCGAGGCTGAAGGGTGTCTTGCGAGTGGTCTCTTGACGAGCCGTATTGTTTCCGAAGGTGACATAAGGTAAAACCTCGTCCCAGTTCTTGTGCTCTACATCGACGTACATGCTTATCATGTCAGCGAGTGTCCTGTTGAGTCGTTCTGTCAGCCCGTTTGTTTGAGGGTGATAGGTCTTCCGGTGGGCGGTACCACTTAAACGTAGAACGATGCCCAAAAACTTGGCCATGAACGCAGTACCTCTGTCCGTGATGACTACTGCGGGAGCGCCATGACTTAAAACGCAATTTCAAGAAAAAATTGCGCCGCTTCGCCTGCTGTTCCCCGTCGCAGAGCACTTGTCTCGGCATATCTAGTGAGATAATCCGTGGCGACGATTATCCACCAATTGCCGGTAGTAAACGTTGGGAAGGGGCCCAGAAAATCCATGCCTACTTATGCAAATGGTGTGGCAGGTACATGAACAGGGTGTAGAAGGCCGGCTGGCTTGACGGAAGGCGGTTTGCGACGCTGGCAATCTAGACATGTCTGAACATAATGTTTAACGACCGCAGCAAGTCTCCGCCAGTAGTAATTCTGCTGAATCCGTGCCAATGTGCGATTGTAGCCCAAGTGCCCAGCGGTCGGCTCGTTGTGGCAGGCGTGTAAGATTTCACGTCGAAGCGATGAGAGCACAACGACTAAATGGTTGCTGCCGCTAGGGAAGAAGTTCTTGTAGAGTACGTTGCGGCGCAAGCAGTATGACGTCAGCCCTCTTGCAAATACCCTCGGCACGCTGCTGGTTCGTCCTTCCAGGTAATCAATCAGCGGCAGCAATTCAATGTCATCCCGTTGCTGGCGCGAAAGATCGGCAGTGTCCACGAGTCCCAGAAAGACCGAGTCGTCATCGTCTTGTGCTGCCGTCTCAACAGGAGACAGAGAAGGGCAGTCGGCGTCTGCGTGTCCACGAGTCCCAGAAAGACCGAGTCGTCATCGTCTTGTGCTGCCGTCTCAACAGGAGACAGAGAAAGGCAGTCGGCGTCTGCGTGCCGTTTTCCTGACTTGTATGCGACAGTAAAGTCGAACTCTTGGAGTCGAAGACTGCAACATGCGAGCCGGCCGGAAGGATCTTTCAAATTAATGAGCCAGCAGAGCGAATGGTGATCGCTAATAACGGTGAAAGACCGACCACAGGACGAAATTTCAGAACTGCCCATACCATTGCAAGGCATTCCTTTTCAGTGGTGGAGTAGTTAGCCTCCTCTCGGGACAGTGTCCTACTGGCGCAAGCAATCACCTTTTCGCTGTCATCCTGCCATTGTACGAGCACCGCCCCTAGACTGACATTACTAGCGTCTGTATGCAATATCGTCGGGGCGTCTTCATCGAAGAGTACAAGCACGGGAGGCGCTTGCATGCGTTGCCGGAGCTCGTGAAATGCCCGCTGCTGGGCTTCGCCCCAAGTGAAAGGGATATCTTCTCTGGTTAGATGTGTTAACGGCCACGCGATGCGCGAGAAATTCGAAATAAATCGCCGGTAATATGCACATCGTCCCAGAAAACGAGAAAACGCCGCACGGCCTTTTTGTCTGATGGGATCGGGAAATTAGCGACGGCAGCAATTTTATCCGGATCAGGTCGTAATCCTTGGTTACTGACGACGTGACCGATGAACTGGAGCTCTGCAAAACCAAAATGGTACTTTTCAGGCTTCAACGTGAGACCGGCAGATCGTATTGCTACAAAAACAGTTTTCAGACTTCGTAAGTGTTCGTCGAACGTTACGGAAAATACAATCATGTCATCCAGGTACACGAGGCATGTTTGCCATTTGAATCCAGAGAGCACAGTGTCCATTAAACGCTGAAATGTTGCTCGCGCTGAACACAAACTGAAGAGAAGTACCTGAAATTCATAAAGTCCGTCAGGCGTCACAAAGGCGGTTTACTCACGGTTTCTCTCATTCACTTCGATCTGCCAATAACTGCTTTTCAAGTCAATTTAGGAAAAGTAGCACGCGTTTCGCAACCTGTCCAAGGAATCATCAATACGTGGCAGTGGATAAACGTCCTTCTTTGTGACCTGATTGAGCTTCCGATAGTCGACGCAGAAGCGCAAGCTACCGTCCTTCTTTATCACTAAAACTACAGGTGACGCCCAAGGACTATTAGATGGTCGAATAACGCCATGTTCCATCATTGTCTTCACTTGTCTTTGGATTGCCTCGCGTTCCTTTGGGGCCACGCGATAAGGGTTTTGTCGAATAGGTCGGGCGTCGACATCAGTAATGATGCGATCTTTGGTAAGTGCGTTTGACCCACTCTTGAAGCAGATGAGGAACAGCCCTGGTACTGGTTGATGAGCTCAAGAAGACGGTCTCGCTCAACGGCCGTTAACGTCCAACTAACGTCTACAATAGGCGCAGTTGTGGAGATCTTAGATGTCGTCTCGTGCGCTAAGTAGCAGTCTTCTATCGGTATTACTTCGTCGAAATAAGCGACAGCAGTGCCTCGCACGATGTGTCGACGCTCCTTACTAAAATTCGTCAGCAAGAGTTCGGCGCTTCCGTCGATTACATTGATAAGTGTTCTGGCAATGGAGATGCCGCAATTCAGTGCTAGCGCATCGATGTGTTCAGCGACCCCAATCCCATTTTGCAGGCTGTCACAGTGCACGGGTACGAGAGAGCCAACTCCGCGGCAAAAGTGTCACGTCGTTTGCAGCTATACGTAAGCGACGTTGCGGATGCTCCTCATGGGTGACATTATCCGAGTTCGCGGGAAACGTGACGCTTCTGTCGCGGATCACGGCACCGTACTCACGCAGGAAATCCATCCCCAATATAGGTTCCTTGCAACACTCAGAAATAATGACGAGGGTGGCAACGAAGGTTGAACCAGCGATTAAGAGTCGGGCTGTGCATTTTCCGACAGGTGTCATCATCTGACCTCCGGCGGTTCTTATGTTGGGTCCGTGCCATGGCATCTTCACCTTCCTTAGTTTGTCGGCGAGATGTAAGCTTACTATTGAAAAATGGGAGCCAGTGTCAACAAGAGCGGCTACTTGGTGGCCGTCAACGCGAACGTTGAGGTCGGCGCTGACGACGTCAGTTACGTCTTTCGTAGTTGAGCCCGTCGTATTCGTCGTTGCATTCGCTGTCTTAGCCGTATTCGTCGTTGCATTCGTCGGAGTCTTTTCATCGTCGTACGTCGATAATGGGGGATATGGAGAACTTCGAGTACTGGCAACCTCACCCCCGGTGGTCGCTGCGTCTAGTTTCGCCGTCGCGGGCTAGGGGACCTGCACCTAGTGACGTCGGCTAAACTGCGACGAGTCCGTAAATTGTAGCGCGCTGGAGATGGCGAAAGAGAGCGTGATCGGGGAGTTTTCGTATTTTGCGGCTGGACGTTCACAGGAGCGTCGTAGGCGCGTCGACCGCCATACAGAGAATGGGCATAGTTGGCAGGAAAGCTTGGATATTGGGCGGCGCGATAGTTGTTCCATTTGTGGCAAACTCGATAGACGTGTCCAGCTTCGCCACAATGGTAGCACACTGGTCGGCCGTCGACGGTGCGCCACAAGTCGGTTTTCCGACGCTGATAGTTCGGTGGCAACTCTCCATGGAGCCAAGGATTGGCATGCGTATGTCGAAGATACGGCATTGTCTGTGGTGGCGTCATCGGCAAGATCGGTAGAGTCGACGGGGGTGACGACATCGACTCTGTTTGTAGCGTAGGTGGTGGTCTAGTTGTGGGTGTCTACGGCGTCGAAGTTGCGTTGACTGGACAGCGAACAGCCTCCGCATAAGTAAGGCGCCGCGGCGCGTTACCACAGTCTGGCGATGAAAACGTTTGCCGCACTTCTTCCCGGACCACATCAGCTACAAACGATACCGCTGGCGCCGGTGCCGTAACCGTACTAACAAATCCGACCTGCCGAAGCTCTTCTCGCACAACCTCTCGGATAACTTCACGCAGAGGTTTGTCGTTACTCGCAGCTAGTACGGAAGTGTTCGCCGCCGAGTTACTGATGTCATGCTGGCGGTATCGTTGCTGTAGGGCCCGTTCAATGGCTGTGGCCTCTTTTGTGAACTCCAACACTGTTGTCGGTGGATTTCTCACAAGGCCGGCAAACAGTTGTTCTCTCACTCCCCGCAAGAGATACCGCAGCTTTCGCTCCTCTGGCATGTCAGGGTCTGCTCTACGGAAAAGACGGGCCATATCTTCTGAGAACATAGCAACGCTCTCATTGGGTTTTTGAATGCGGATTTCAAGGAGCCGCTGCGCATTGTCCCTCCTGTCGATGCTTGTAAAAGTATCCAGCAGTTATGTGCAGAAGTCGTCCCAGCTGGCAAAGCTTCTCTCCCGGTTGACGTACCACGTACGAGCGTTGTCCTTCAGATAGAAATAGACGCTCGAGAGTTTGTCCGCTGAGCTGGTCATATAGTTCTACTTGGCGACGCGCTCGAACTGGTCTACCCAATCTTGAACGTCTTCAAAGGCATCACCATGAAAGCTCTCCGGAACCATAGGGTTCTGCAGGGTTACTTGCGTTGGAGCCGCGATGGCCATGGTAGTTGCAGGAGGCAAACGATTTTTTGAGGTTACTTGCAGGATACCGAACTCGGGCGCTGGGCCTAGTAGGCGGCCATTGAACCGGTGGACCGGTGTTTCGATACGCAATGGCGATTCCGGGCTCGATCGTTGGCTCCGCGAAGGAGTGTCAAGCATGAAGGATGGAGACCACCCAGCACCTCCACCAGTGTAACGACGTGGGATCGACGAGGACGCTGAGCAGTACCAACAAAGACACCTTATCAGTCGTCAACAAAAACCAACGTCTTCGTCCCACACTTAACCTAAAAGCCCGCGCTACTTCAACCTCGTCCCCACTGGCATATACCCGCGGCACTATAGTTGTTCCAATATGCTATCAATATTCATTTTATGCATTTTGTCGAAGTAACTCCTCTATTTGGTGCCGCAGACAGATGATGTGCCACTGACACCTTGTATCATGGTTGCCAGCAGCGCATAATTTTTATATGTGGACCGCCACCTGATGTTTCAAGCTTCCTGCTATCAGCGTTTGCGTGCATGTTCGCAGCATTTTGGGTTTTCAATATTGCATACCCAAAGAAGGCGCACCGGCTACTTACTTTTATAGAACATGCATTTTTTGGGTTGACCCAAACCAAGCCACACATCAAAGCCCTCGAGCTGATCAACCTGTATAAATCCGAGCCAAAAGCTTCTCAATCAGCTTAAGGAAAATCTTCGCTCTGCATGCCCACTAGGACTTCATTTTTTTATCTTGTTCATATTCAGGCACTAAACATCCTGAGTGGTCACTGCTAAGGGGTCTTTAGCCTCACAGCTAGAAGTCGCTGCCGAGATGTTCAGGAGGGTGAGCTAATGACAAGGTTTCTGTAGCAGCCCTCACATGTCGAGTTCATCAGCCTTTTTTTATTTGTCCCCTGCTGCAATTGTCATGCTACCTAGGTGTACCGAGGCGCATATTTTTTACAGCAATTTGCAGGACATAGTGCATGTGTACATAACAAATAACCCCAGGAAACCACAAGATAAAACTTTTGAACTGATTATTACATGTGTTCTTTAACACAAGCAGACATAGCCTAGTTTTTTTGTTGATAATGCTATTGGTTGTTTACTAACGCCTGCATCAGGAAAAGTTGCTATGTTTCTAGATTCCGTAAACAAGCATGTCATTTCGCACTTGCTTTTGCCCATAATCATTTCTTTTGTTGACAGTTGCATCTCTGGAATTGGAGGTCAAGGAAACCATCTGACGCCACATTCTTATCTTTGCTTACGAGCTCCCATAACCAATTTATGCATCTACAGTTCTTACCAATGTAGTTCTTTCCACAATTGAGGAATGCGGTTTACAAAAGACATGGTGCATTTTATGAATTTCTTATGCTTTATTTCTCCCATTCAAAGCAAGTGTTTCCTTCAGGCCTTCTTGCAGAGTCTTACGAACTTATTAGGCACTGAAAGAACGAGGATCTTACTCCTTTCAGCTCTCTGTATTAAGTGTGGGAGAAACCAGGTCACGTTAGGAATGACAATATTCCGCTTGTCAGTGGTGGCGCCTGTATCATGCGATTGCTCGGAATTTCTTTCATGCTTTTTTTAAACAGGCCTCAGGTGAACTTTTACGAGCACATGGCTCCAGCATAGCCTACATGTGGTCTTTGTCTGAAGCACTTGTGCGGGAGGTGCTGGCACGACTTTTTCGGTATTTCCCTCTTAACAAAACTTACACGAATATATTAAAACAGCAAGAGTGGCTTACTTGCATTAGGTTCCCAAGAACAAATTGACGTACTGGTACTACAAACCTACGGCACTTAACAATTCTCGCTAGTAAAGAGGCAAATCACATAGATTTACTCGGTGTGTGAAGCACTGAAGAAGTCACGTTACAATCTTATGCACAGTAGCTTCAGACGACAAGATGCACATTTAGGCCATTGTTTATACCCGAGCTGTATGCTCATGTCAGTTACCAGAAAGCTGCATAAAAAAACACCAGAAATTCTGAGCACACACATGATACTAGCACCATCGACAAGAGGAATGCTGTCGTTCCCCACATCGCATGATTTCGCCATTAAAAAAAACGAAGGAGTAACATTAGCCTCGTTCTTCCAGTGCCTAATAAGTTGGTAAGCCTCTGTGGAAACAGAAGACCTGAAGTAAACACTTGCTTTGCATGCGAAAATAAAGCATCAGAACAAATACATAAAATGCACCATGTGTTTTGTAAACCGCCTTCCTCTCAATTGTGGAAAGAACTACATCGGTCAGATCTGTATATGCAGAAGTAATTGGTTATGGGAGCTCAAAAGCAAAGAACGTTGTGTCAGATTGTTTCCTTGACCTCCAATGCCAGAGAAGCAACTGTCAACCCAGGCTATGAGAAATGATTGTGGGCAAAAAGAAGTGTGAAGTGACATCCTTGTTTACGGAAGCTAAAAACATCGCAACTTTTAGTGATGCATGCATTAGTAAAGCTCCAGTATCATCACCAACAAAAAATAGAACATCTTTGTTTGCAATAAGCAACACACCTAATAATTCATTTGGCCTGAAAAGTGGTTGCTTGTAGTTCAGTTGTTGTCTTTGTGCTTGCCCAGCTATATGGCATTGTAATAAATGAAAATCGTTGTTGGAAGGTCGTTGCAGTGTGTCATCTTGTGTGCCTTCCTTGTCCATGTCGCTGTATCTGCGCTACAACAAATTGAAGCATTACCTACCACTAAGCCCACATGCGTACCCTTGTCATGAACCCAGTTTTTTATTTCTGGGCTAGCTGATAACTTTATTCCGTTATGCATGGCATTCTAGTGGTCTTCGGATGTTCACCTCGACAGCATTTTCTCCCCTGCTGCAACCGTGGCGCTAGCTATTTTTTGTGGGTGTTTTGCAGAACTAGCAGCAGCAGCTCTTCTTTCTCCATTGCGCATGATGCACAGATAGTTAACTGGCTCATGTAGCAGCCCTCAGATGTTGCGTTTGTCAGCCTTTTTTTATGCTGCAGTTGAGACTCCAGCTAGGTATACTAAGGCATGTGAGCTCAGTTTTTTTGTGGGAGAACTGGCTGAGGAGTTATTTTCTTTTTACTCCTTTCTACATGGTGCTCAGAAACGGAGCTAGCTCCTGCAGCAGTCGTCGAGTTCGATAACCTATTTCCTTTTTTATGCTCATGCTGCAATCTTGACTAGGTATACCAAGGCAGGTAGTTTTTGCAGAACTAGCAGCAGCAGCTCTTCTTTCTCCATTACGCATGATGCACAGATAGTTAACTGGCTCATGTAGCAGCCCTCAGATGTCGCGTTTGTCAGCCTTTTTTTTATGCTGCAGTCGAGACTCCAGCTAGGTATACTAAGGCATGTGAGCTCAGTTTTTTTGTGGGAGAACTGGCTGAGGAGCTATTTTCTTTTTACTCCTTTCTACATGGTGCTCAGAAACGTAGCTAGCTCCTGCAGCAGTCGTCGAGTTCGATAACCTATTTCCTTTTTTTATGCTCATGCTGCAATCTTGACTAGGTATACCAAGGCAGGTAGTTTTTTCAGAACTAGCAGCAGCAGCTCTTCTTTCTCCATTACGCATGATGCACAGAAAGTGAACTGGCTCCTGTAGCAGCCCTCAGATGTCGAGTTTGTCAGCCTTTCTTTTGTTTCATGCTGCAGGCGAGATTCCAGCTAGGCATACTAAGGCACGCGAACTCAGTTTTTTTGTGGGCATTTCGTAGAACTGGCTGAGGAGCTGTTTTCTTTTTCCTCCTTTGTACATGGTGCTCAGAAACTGAGCTAGGTCCTGCAGCAGTCCTCAGATGTCGAGTTGAATAGCTTATTTCGTTTTCATTGCGATAGCAATTATATGGACACTCCAAAGCGGATTTCTGGCGTCGTCGTCGCCGTGAGGTTCCGTATGACGTCAACGGCGATGAAATTAGGCGTCTCTTTATTAGGCGAAAGAATTAAGGGTCACTTTCCTGCTTTAAAATCACCATATCAGCCTTTTTTTTCATGCTGCAATCGCGACTCCAGCTAGGTATACGAAGCACGTGAACTCAGATTTTTGCGGGCATTTTGCAGAGCTATCCAATCGAGGAGCTGTGTGAAGGTGGGGCTCGAGTATGGAAGGGTAATAAAAAGCTTTGTGCTTCTGTCTTAATTTGCTAGCTTTTTTTGCTGCAACTATGATAGCTTCAAGAGCTCCTAATGCATTGCCTATTAAAACCATTTGCAGAATGCTGAAAGCCAGCTGTTATTAGTTTTTCAATTCTGTGGTACCAGCTACGAACGTCTCCAAGCTCCTTATTTTTATCTATTTGTGTTGCAGCACTTGAGATTGCATATTTATAAGCTTTAAATGTTTTTAATATGCATATCTGTGATGTGTGGCAAGGGTTATCAAGTACAAATTTATGTACGCCAAGCGTCTTCTAGTGAAGCTATTTAGCACTGTTACATTCTTCAGAATTGTTGCTGTCCAAAGACTGGACTGTTAACACAGTAATTTGTATTCTGTGCATTAAGCACCCTGAAAGAACTAGCAGCAACATTTTGTTTACCTAATTTTGTACAAGTGCTCATTCCTGCCATTTCATGTCTTTTGATATAATGAAAAGTGAACTGTTAATTGTTCGGAGTTGTTGCCGTGAAGCCTAATTATGTTTTGCTTCTATTTATGTTAATGTAGTAATTTGTATTCTGTGAATTAAGTGCCCTCAAAGAACTTACAGCAACATTTCGTTTACCTCATTTTATACAAATGCTCATTTCTGCCATTTCATGTCTCGTGATATAATGAAAAGTGAACAAGTAATTGTTAGAGCCTCATTATCATGTTTTTTGTATTTATTAAAATGATAATTCCTGCCATTTTATGTCATGACCTTACGAGAAGTGAGCTGTCGAGTAACATTGACTTAAATTTGCGCAGCCTTCGAAACTGAAGAAAAAAAAGAGGGGAGTGGATATTTTCTTGCATCAGACAGGACTGAAGAAAGCCACTATCTAGCGACTATTTCCTTTATTACTATGATTTAGATATTACTTTAAGCATGATTTATAAGTAATGTGGGTGTGTTTGTAAACATTGCTGAATGGCCCATGGTTTAGTATTTAGTTCAGTTCACCTAATGTGTGGGCAGTGCCACATAAGTGCTTCTGGATGTGATGCCTCCCACTGTATGAACACAAGTGTTTCATGTTCACTGTAGTTCTGATTGTATTATTTATGGAATAAATCTTGTTCAATTCACAACTTTGTTTTTCACTAAGCAATTGCTGTCAAAGTGGAAGTGCCATGAACCACTGCTGCACATAATGCAGTCGGTATGTATCAAGTAGTGGGCAGATAAATAATTCAAGGCAAGCAGCACAACTGCTGTCACACCCTAAGAGGGGTGGGAAGGGGATGATTCAGGACAAAATTTGTGTTGGCTGGGAATATAATTTGCTGTTGTTGCAGGCCAATAAAACTTTATGGCTTCAGGGAGAGCTCAATCACCCAAAGTATTCTGATGGTGTCGGTTCCTCACAGGAGCCAGAGACAAGTGGTCAGTATGGCATGTTGCATCACTCTATTGCTATTAAAAGGAAAACTGATCCAAGAAGTGCACATACACTTGCCTTGCACAACCTACCATAATGTTACTAGGTAGCCTCTTTTATAAAATAAAAATCTTGAAATCTAAAGAAATATATTTGGCCCATCCAAGTCCTCTTACTGGAAAGACGGATGTAAGGAAAGAGTGCAGTCATGCTGAACTATATAACGATTCGTCTTGAAAATGGGCATGCAATGGAACTGCCTTCACCTCATAGGAATTGAATACTTAATATATCAACTGCTAGGTTGTCCCAATTTTATTGCGCAGTACAAGTTTCTCCGTACTTCCTGTGTTGTCTGTCTTTGGGTCTTAAAAAGATCTGCAGTTAATGTTTTCTGTGTTAATAAATAAGGGGCGAAGGTACAAAGGGCCAACCTCATGTGTGCTCATTGGCAACATTGATGCTACATCAGAATTGTTGTGGATAGCTGTGGCCTTGGAAGTGCTCAACAAAATATCTTGAGGGCCCTTGTGCCCTCAAGATAAATGGCATGAATTCGATGAACGCAGGTAAACAAGAACAATTAGATTTAAAAATGTGTGCCTTGAAGTCATATGTTTAGTGAGTACAAGTACTCTTGCATTTATGAGGGGTGCTCAAGTCGGACCCAGCCTTTCTTGCACCTATAAGATGTACATTTTCTTTCAGTATTTTTCCTTGGTACAGATGCACTTTTCCACTATTTGTGTTTCCTGGGACAGACTTCCATTAGCAAAATTTTGCTAAGTGGTTTTCAAAAATGATCCCACTTTCAAGCACATTTAAAACTTATTTTTTGTTTATAAAAACTAAAATCCCTCGACGGGATTTTGGTAGGGTGGGAAAGTGGGTGATACATAATTTGCTACAACAAAATTGGCGGACAAAAGAAATACAAATGAAAAAATCTACTCGCACACGTTACGTCAATATATACAGCTACATACACATATACACATCTGTAAACATACATGCACACATGCATACGATATTGTTACAAAGGGGTGGGTTTATTTACAGGTGATGATGGATGAGAGCACATGAAGGGAGCAGCCGAAGGCGAAAACCAGTCTAGTACGATCAACCGCCCAGTTCAAGCGCGCGCTCCACGCCACCTCTTTGTCTTCTTCTAACCTCCGCACATTGCCGCTACATTTTCCCCGGGGGCAGACGAAGCTCGCCGAGCGAGTTAAATGGGTCGGTGGAAATACTGCTTGAGGCGAGCCACATGAACATGTTTCACGCGGGAGCGCCGATTATTTGCAGTCACTTGGGCGACAACGTAGCTTATGTCACTGAGACGAGCGAGAATGACGAAGGGTCCATAGTAGGTGGCGAGAATGTAGTAGGTGGCCTTAGATTTAAGTTTCATAAGTTCATCTCTCACTAGTTCATCTTGGGCAGCCTTGGACTGTGCCACCAACAGTGATCACTGTCCAATAATATTTGAAATTGCTTGCCCGTTAATACCATCGTGCTCTCACATCCGAGTATTCGTAAACTACAATAAATTTAGAAATGATTTAAAAGCACATTTGGCTCACCATTCTGAAGAGCGCGAAGAAACAAAACCTATGAAAATTTGTGCTGTAATCAAACGATCATACAAAGAAGCTGAATTTATTGTTGAGTCTGCCAAGAGAGCCTCTCATAGTCCTTGGTGGAATCCAGACTGTACACGAGACTACAGACAAAGAAAAGCAGCTTCGAAGAAACTACTTTATAACCAGTCCCCCCAAAATTGGGCTGATTACAAATTTTACGCTGCTGTATTTAAACGCACAGTAGCTAAATCTAAAGAAGATTATGATAGGAAACACTATGATTTCCTTTCAAATCCCAAAAACAAAAAGGCGCTGTTTAGATATATGCGAAATCGAAAAATTCTGCCACCACCAATTAATATTGATTATGTAACTCTATCATCTGATGAAATGATAAAATCACTAGAACAGATTGCAAAAGGCCTCGAGCGTAGATTCATGTCGTCTATGTCACATAACTTGCAAAAACCAGCCCTAACGTCAGACTTCAACGAAGTTACTGTGCCTGAATTAGCTCAAGTAATTCGAAACTTACCCTTGTCAGCTCCAGGTCCTGATGGAATTACAGTGCATATGATAAAAATTTTATTCGAAATATCTCCTTGTGACCTCCTAAGCATTATAAACTATTCTCTAAACAACGCCTGGATACCATACGATTGGAAACTAGCTAAAGTAATCCCGATACCTAAAAAACAACGATTAGGTTACACCATAGAAAATATTAGACTTATCTATCTTACTTCTAATATGGTCAAACTCATAGAGAGGATTCTACATTACAGAATTACTGTCTGGATGTCGGATAATTTAATATTCAATCGAAATCAAATAGGCTTCAGAGCTGACTGCTCTATACGGTGTGCCCATGCTGATTTAGAGAGCCGCATACAACTCGCTAGAAAAAGAAGACAATATTCAACTTTAGTGACATTAGACATAGCTAAAGCATATGACTCCGTGGAACATACAGTTTTACTGAATGTAGTACGGAATCATAATGTAGTAAGTAGTAAGTGGCTTTTAAATGAGGGTGAAGATAAAAGTGCAGCACTGTAACTGTCTCTCGATGTGTGGTCACCTCAACAGCACTGCACGGGGAAGGGATAATGGGAGTTAAAGAGTGAGGAGTTAAAAGAGGAGAGCGGTAAGACCCTGGAGAGGGGAAGAAGAAGTAGCGAAAACGGGGCCTATAGCCGCGTGTAAAGTGTCGTGGATTCAAAGAAATCATGCAGAGCTGTGAAAGCTCGCTTGATTATAGAAGGCTGTCCACGGGGGAAAAGCAAAACCTCCGCGTTGTCAGATGGGAGTCCAAGGCGGCGATATGCGGCTGTTAATGAGTCGCGGGCGTGGATATAGCCGGCGCACTCAAGAAGGATGTGGCTCAGGGTTTCATCCGAGCCATCGTTGCAGCTGAGGCAGACAGAACTGCCGGTGCCGGATAGTTGAGCAACTCGCTGGGCCGTTTTGGCACAACCAACGCGAAGTCGTAGAAGAAATGTCCTATCGGCTCGAGAGAGCCCCAACTTCGGTAGGGGACGAGGCGGAGCACCGGAGGCGACTCGCGCGTCGGGGTGTTTGGCTCTGATGGCATTCGAGATTGTGTGGCGGGCAGAGTCGAACGGGCAAACGAAGTCGGTAAACGGTACGTCCTGGTCGTGTGCATGTTTGGCAAGGTCGTCCGCCAGTTCATTGCCTTGGATGCCGGCGTGTGATGGGACCCATTGAAGGAGAAGGTCCCAAAATATATTATTGCGTGGTTGGCAGAATTTTTGAGATCAAGATAATTTTATTGCTTTAAGGATGGCTGCTCTTCCTCTAAATTCAAACAGACTCGTGGTGTCCCCCAAGGAGCAGTCTTATCTCCAATATTATTTAACCTATTAATGAGCTCCATTCCAGCCAATCAGGACGTGCAAGTTTACGTTTATGCAGATGATATGGCATTCTTCGCGGCCGATAACGTCATATATTCTTTATACCAAAAATTGCAGAGATACTTGAGTATGCTTGAGGTATGGCTTCAAACAATTTGCATAACATTAAATGTAAGTAAAAGCGCAATATTGGTGTTCCCACTAACGGATCCGGTTTCAGTCTCTATAGTTTACAATCAAGAAAACATTCCGCAGGTTGAGTCTCTTAAATATTTAGGTATCATTTATGATGCAAACTCAACTGGAGTCCACATATAGAAAATGTAGCATCTAAGGCACAGCGTGCTTTATGTTTACTACGCAGACTGAGCAACCGAAAGTACGGGCTACGCAGGGACGCCCTCATAATGATATACAAAATGTACATGCGTCCAATATTGGAATTCGGCTGTGTATTATTCTCAGGAAGCCTTGCTTATAAAACTAAGCCTCTGGTCCTTTTGGAGCGTGAAGCCCTGCGCCTGTGCCTGGGACTCCCTAGGTTTGTAGCAAACAATGTTCTTTATCAGGAAGCGCGCCTACCAACATTGCCCTGCAGATTCCGCATCTTAACGATACAAACATTTCTAAAATTTTAAGAGTTTTCCAATTAGACGATCCGAGTATGTATTTATAAACGATCCAAACTCCTTCTTTCTAGCTCATTGGCCACGTTTTCACACCCCACAGATTATTTTTGTACAAAAACAATTAGACAGTTTAAATGTAAAAATTCGAGACGTTATTCCATCGTATGACTCAAATCAGAATTTAAAGATTGAATTCGATGAAATTTTCCCACAGAACCCTAAGTTTCATTCAGTCAAGTTATTAAATAATTTATTGCAAGATTACCTTGCACACGTACACACAATTAACATAAACGCTTCTGTGAACGACGATAAGGCGGGCGTAGGCATTTTCTCGATGTCGCTTGGCTGGTCATTCTCCTTGAGACTGCCAGATTTTACTCCCGTATTTGAAGCTGAGCTCTTAGCAATGATTCTTGCACTGCGTAAACTCCCTTTACATGAATCCAGCGCCGTAATTATAACAGATTCCCTTTCTGTCTGCTCTGCGCTTACAGCTTCAACAAATTCGCCGGCTCTAAAGACGTTTCTAACATTAGTTCCCCCCCAGCTGAATCCTGTAAAATTATTATGGGTACCAGGACACTGCGGATTACATTTAAATGAAATGGCCGATTCATTAGCGGGAGCATCCCTGAATGGACCAATAATATCGGTCCTTCCAGTGGTGGCACAAATAACCGCGATCAGATATCGGAATTTTTCAATTCGTAGAGATATAGTTGAAACAATAACATCATGGACTGAATTTCAACACCTAAAATTTCCGTGGAAAATACATTGGTGTCCATCAAGACAATCGGAAGCAATAATCACAAAATTACGCTGCCGTGTCCCATCATTAAACCTATATTTACACAGGGCTGGTCTGGCGATATCGCCGCTGTGTCCATTCTGTCTAGAAATAGAAACCATAGAACACTACATTTTAATATATCGCCGGTATAAATTACAAAGATAAAGACTTCTTGAAATTCCGCTCGCTAAATTAGGGGTAAATTTAACATCAGAAATAGTACTCTCTTTCGGTGCCTCGGTATTCGGCTTTAGCAACAGGGACGTGTTTGATGCCGTTTGTAGTTTCATTCAATCAACTAAACGAATAAAATTTTAAATACATACTTTTACAACTAGAGATATAGCATGACATTTATATTATAAAAAGTGCAGTATAGGAAAATTATTCTGTCTGTTCTGATTACTAAATTGCACTGTAACAGTAGTTTCAAAAACCGTATCTAAAAGTTCAGGTGCTCAATTCTTGGCCAATCCCCCGGAGTGGGTACGAGCTAAGATAAAAACTAGCGAAATTCTTGATTGTGAGAAACTGTATTCATGTTATCGCTGCGATCGTGGTGGGCGAACAGGTGGAGGTGTCTTGATTGCAGTTACTGAAACGCTCACTTTAAACTCCGTTTCCATAGAAACACCACTACAACTTGTTTGCGTGCGCGTTGTACTCGACAACAGAGATGTCATTTTTTGCACATGCTACCGCCCTCCAACTGCTTCGACGTCATTTTGCGATGACCTTCATGACACATTAAACAAATTAGTTGTCAAATACCCCAACTCGCCGCTTTTTCTTCTCGGGGACTTCAACTTTCCCGATATCATTAGGCATAATGACACGGCAAAGTCCCAGTCTTCTCAGAGTACCCAGTTTTTGAACACTTGTTTGGACTTCCACTTCACTCAGCTTGTACTGAAACCTACACGCGTGTCTGCCTCTTCATCTAACATTCTTGATCTGATTCTCACCACGAACCCTGATGTAGTTTCCCCAATTCATTTTTAAAAGGCTTAAGTGATCACCTTGCACTCACTTTTGATATCAACACACAGACAACTGCTAAATAAACTGCGAAGGTCATCCGCGATTACAGCAAAGCCGACTTGGCTTCCATTACCGCTGAAATGAAAACTTTCGCAGCTTCTTACATCGCTGATTGCGATCAGCGTTGTGTTGAAGAAAACTGGTGCATTTTCGAAAATAAATTGTTGTCGCTTATCGAACGCTTCGTGCCGCAGAGAACAGTCGTTTGTAAGCCTCGGTCCCCTTGGTTCAACCCCTTTTTGAAGAGACTTCGTAACAAAAAAAAGCGGTTGTTACGTCGCGCAAAAGCTTTACACAGTGAAGTTACTTGGTGCGCTTACTAGCGCACTGAAAGTGATTACAACGCAGCTGCCGCTAGTGCGAAGCAGCATTTTTATTCTGTCACACTTCCGTCCCTTTTGCAAACCAATCCTCGGAAATTCTGGACCATAGTTAACGGTACACCAAGTAAAATAATCCAATTAACATACCGCAATGATGAACCTGCTGCTCCTGAAGAGTGCTGTAATGTATTTAATGATGCATTTTCTTCCCATGTTACCGTGATGCCACATAGATTACAAGTTGTATCCAATTCAGGTTTTTTGCCCATGGATTCTACTTCTATCGACTGGGTTGGTGTTAGCTGCCTAATTAAGAATCAAAAAACGTCTTCCTCTGCCGGCCCTGACTGCCTGAATTCAAAAATATTGAAGTGTACCAATGTATTTTCTGCTGTTATTTTGTCGCACATTTTCACTCAGTCAATGCAGCAGTCTGTTCTTCCATACGACTGGTGCGTGGGAAAATTGATTCCAGTTCACAAATCAGGTAACACACACTTACCCAGCAATTATAGGCCTATCTCACTAACAAGCATTTCATGTAAAATTCTCGAGCATATAATATATTCGCATTTGGCTGAGTTTTTAGAATCCAACTCCTATTTCAACCCCTGTCAACATGGTTTCCGCAAGTTTTTTTCGTGTGAAACACAGCTCTTACCATTTACGAACGATCTTTTTGCAATCTCTGATCTAGGTGCAGACATCGATTGCATATTTCTCTATTTTGCTAAAGCATTTGATTCTGTGTCGCACGATTTACTTCTGCTTAAGCTGACTGAACTTAACCTGGACGTAAAGGTACTCGAGTGGATTAAAAAATTTCTTTCTAACCGGACGCAGTTTGTAAACGCTAATAACTGTACTTCTCGGTTTTCTAATGTACCAGCAGGTGTTCCTCAAGGCTTAGTCCTGGGTCCACTTCTCTTTTTAATCTATATTAACGATCTTCCGAACTGCGTTCTTTCTTCTTCCATAAAACTATTCGCGGATGACTGTGTTATTTACCGTAAAATTACTAATCCTTCCGATTCCCAAGAACTGCAGGACGATCTTAACCGCATAACTGAGTGGTGTTATAATTGGTGTATGTAACTAAATTCAAATAAATGCAAGGCCATGCGCATATCTCGTAACACTGCCATTCACACGTACTTTATTAATGGTGCACCAGTGACGTCAGTTACCTCTTACAAGTATCTCGGCCTTCACATATCAAATAATATTTCTTGGCATTCGCATATTGACTATGTTACTAATAACGCTAACCGCATGCTTGGTTACTTGCGCCATAATTTTAGCTCTGGCCCTTCCTCCTTGAAACTAACTTTATACAAAACTTTAGTTCGCTCCAAATTGGAGTATGCTTCAGCCATCTGGGATCCGACTCAGTCCTCATTAGTTTCCACTCTAGAGAGTATTCAAAACCGCAGTGCACGCTTCATCTTGTCTAATTACTCTCGCTATGCAAGTGTCTCATCAATGAAACTAACTCTTACCTTACCTGATCTTTCGTCACGCCGCAAATGTTCCCGTCTCTCCCTTTTTCACAAAGTTTTTCATTTGAACCCCCTTTAAAAAGAAACCCTTCTTGCCCCTCCGTCTTATATTTCTTCCCGCACTGACCACAGCCTCAATGTTTGTGCCGCACAAACCGGTACAGTGACTCATTCATCCCTAGGACAAGCATGGACTGGAATCGCCTTTCCGCATCAGTCGCACTCATCACCTACCCTACCAACTTCAAGACCGCTGTTCAGAATGCCATTTGTTAATATTTTTTGTTTGTATTTTTACTGCATTATTTGTTTTTTGACTCCACTCCTTTCTGTAACGCCTTCGGGCCTTGAAAGTATGTGAAATAAATAAATAAATAAATAAATCTAGATAGCACATACAAATTTCCCGTTTGAGTACGCGGAGCACTGTATCCATAAACCTCTCGAATGTCGCCGGAGCGTTGCACAAGCCGAAAGGCATAACGTTGAACTCAAAGAGGCCGTCAGGTGTTACGAAGGCTGTCTTCCCCTTGTCCAAGGGGTGCATAGGAATTTGCGAGTATCCTGACCGCAAGTCAACGGAAGAAAAATATGACGCGGAGTGCAGACAGTCGACGGCGTCATGTATGAGTGGCAGTGGGTGCACGTCTTTTTTTTTTTTTTTTTTTGTGACGGCGTTGAGACGGCGGTAGTCCACGCAAAACCGCCACAAGTTGTCCTTCTTTTTGAGGAGAATCACCGAAGCTGCCCACGGACTGCATGATTCTTGTATGAGTCCTTTCCGCAACATATCTTGCACCTGCTCGGCCATGATTTTCCTCTCAGAAGGCGAAACGCGGTAAGGCTTCTGACGAATTGGCGACGCTTGCCCGGTATTGATTTGATGTTGCTGCGTACGAGACGGCGGCAGCGTATTGGTTGATATTTGGTCTTGCGCAAAATCAAACACTGAAGCGTAACTTGCCAGCACCTCTTGAAGGAGACGCCGCTTAGCAGAAGGCAGCGACTTGTTGATCATGCGCTCAAAGTCAAGGGAATAATCAGGGTAGGAATCAGGATGGGATTTCGCTCCGGCAGACGGCAGTTCCACGGTTTGGACAGTCATTGTAGTTTCTTCGTCAAAGCTTGCCAATTTAAGTCTTGCCGGCAGAGATATCGGTTGTGTTGGGACATTTACTGTCCACAAGTGGGTAGAGCCGTCGACGGCGAGCACAAGGCACTATCACATTTTTCTTGAGCGCGTTGTTCAATTAGGCTCGACTAAACCATAGCAGGATCCCTTACGAGGACTAGAAGAGTGTACGGGTACGAACATTGCTGTCCGTGGGGGCAGACAAACATCTTGCGACACCGAGAAAACGTCCGATGTATCATTAATGAATTCGGTCACGGGAGTACGCACGGCGCTGCGCAGAGAAATGACGCCACTACCACAATCGAAAGTCGCCCCACATTCACGAACGAAATCAATACCTAAGATAACGTCATGGGTAGCGCGTGCGAGCAAAGTAAGTTCAGTCCTAAACTTTTGACTACCTATGGTGATCGATACACAACAACCACCAATTGGGCGCAACAGTTCTCCACCAATACCGCGAAAGGTAGCGTTCCGGTCTCAAGCAAACAATACTTTTTGTCCAAGATGATTTTTGAAAGCCAGACTCATTATCGAGACTGCTGCCCCGGTATCAGCTAATGCTACCGTACTCACATTGTCTACATAAACACTCACTTTGTTCTTTAACATCACTGCACCAGTCTTGATGAAGGTGATGGTACTGCGGCCTCGCCCCCATCGGTCGCACCAGCTAGTTTCCCAGCGGTGGCGGTGACCGAGAGTGACGACGCGCGGACGGGGTTCGTCGTTGTAGCGTCGGTGGCGGGGTAAGGCTACGTACGGTCGGACATCGGGGAGTCAGCTCGTGTCGCGCGTTCCTGTTGCCGTCGTTGAAAGGAACTGGGGAACGACCACGGCTCGACTGCGGACGTAGGAGGGGTGTAGACATTAAATCGCGGATCTCGCTGCTGGCGGTGAGGGCAGTACCTAGCGATGTGTCCAGGCAGACCACAGTGGTAGCAAGTGCGGCAGTCACGATTTGTCGTCCCCGGTGAGAACGGGCTGGCTGGTTGCTTGTAGACGGGAGAAGGAGCCCGAGTAGGAAATCTTTTGGGTGGAAGTGGCCTACGTCCCTGATTTCCGAGAGGGCGCATGTTCCTGCTTTCAAACCGCTCGGTATAGGTCACACGAGGTTCCGGATAACTCTGGCGAGACCAAGATGTCTGTGGTGTATGAGAGCGCTGGTCAAAGGCGCATTGATGACACTCATGAGCTGGGTCGGCAACTCGAAACAGAGCAAGCTCTTGTTTGACTACTTGCCGTATTACCAAGGAGATGTCGGCATCAGATGGGACTGTCAAACTTGCAACAGTGGTGACATTGTCTAAGCGCCCAAATTTTGGTAAAACTCTACGCATTTTAAGGGCTTCAAACGTCCGACAGTGCTGTCTTAGGTCGGAAGGGGTTCTGAGGTCTTCTTTCGTTATCAGAAAATTATGAACATTTTCTGCGATTCCCTTCAGGAGATGCCCCACTTTATCCTCATCATACATTGTCGCGCTCACTATTCCGCATAATTTTAGGACAGCCTCAATGTAAGTTGTGTATGTCTCGCCAAGTAATTGAGCCCTGCGTGAAAGCCACTGCTCAGCCTTCTTCTTTTTAGACATCGAGTCACCAAAGCACTTCTTAAATTCGTCGACGAAATCGTCCCAGGTTGTCAACACGCTCTCATGGAAGCGCTGATGATGATGATATTTGGTGTTTTTTGGCGCAAGGGCCAAATGTGGCCAAAGAGCGCCAGACAATGAATGGTATGTTTGCCATGATCACTGAGCTCCGATGATAGGATGCTATGTGGCTGTAAAGGGGCCTGAGAACAAATCGCGGTATAGAAGCGTAAAACATAAATCGAATAGAATTATGGCAGTGAGGTGTGGAATGATCTGTGGGTCGTGAATGTATGAAAAATGGTCATGGTGCTAAAATTATTGGTATAAAAGTTGCACGACGCCTACCGAAGGCCTTTGTGGACAAAGACCGGAGGTACGTGCGTTCTTTAATAAAATACCGCAGCAGCGGCCTCTGTAGAGAGGCCGTGCTACGTCACCTGGATAGATAACTCGGAAATCATGTATATCCTTTAAAAACGCGAGAAGTGATTGGTAGTTAAAAAGAGGTTCGTTGCCCAAAAACATACATGGATGCAATGGAATATTCTGCCGTAATGGTAACGGAAAATGTTTTTTCCCCTGAGGCTGCAGTTCACGACATTGCAGGAGGACATGAAGTACACTGAGTAGCTCACCACAATCATCACAGATAGGCGGATCACCACCGGACAATAGGTATGCGTGTGTACTGTATGTGTGTCCTATCCTGAGTCTGCGAAGAGTAACCTGTGTGTGGCGTGTTTTCGATTCTGGCGGCCAGTGAGCGAGATGAGGCTTGATAGTATGTAGTTTGTTGCTCGTTTCTCTGTCCCACAGACGTTGCCAGTAGGCCCTGACCTTTTTCTTGATAAAGGGCTTTAGGTCCATTACAGGGACGGCTATGGGCGAAGTGGCAACGTCTGTATGAACGGATGTGGCTAGTTTGTCAGCCAACTCATTCTCTTCGATCTCGCGATACCCTGGCACCCAGCACATAACAATTTGCTGCTTGGATGCATACCCGGTGCAAATGATGGAATAGAGAGCTATAATTACGGGGTCTCTGCGCCTACTTAGAGTTTTTAAACACTTCAGCACGCTTAAAGAATCAGTATAAATGACTGCCTTGGGTATGTGTAATTGTTTGATTTGTTTAACCGCCGCCAGGATGGCGTAGGCCTCCGCTGTAAAGATCGTTGTGTTTGGGTGGAGAACTCCGGCAGCCGAAAAGGATGGACCGATCGCTGCGTAAGGCACGCCAGCATGCGACTTTGAAGCATCAGTAAAATATTCTGGACAAGAGTATTTGTGCTGCAATTCGAGGAAGTGCATACGGATATGTGCGACCGGCGCATGCTTTGTGACATCAATGAAGGACAGATCACAGTCAATCAGCTGCCACTGCCATGGCGGCAGCTCTACAGGAGGGGGCATGACATCGTGCTCATGGAGCGATACATCCATTTCTTCGGCAAGACTTCTTACTCGCAGTGCGTAGGGCTTTCTCACGGAAGGGCGGTTAAGAAAGGTTTCGGCACTGGACAGATCGTTTATAGTTGTGTGGGTAGGGTGTGTATTGCTTCAGTTTACTTTTAGGAAATACACAAAGGATAAGTACGTTCTCTGCAGATGGAGCGACCATTCATTTGATTCAGCGTAGAGGCTTTCTACGGGGCTTGTTCTGAACGCACCCGTAGAAAGGCGGATACCCAGATGGTGGACAGGGTCCAACATCTTTAAGGCAGTCGGCGTCGCAGAGTGATATATAATGGAACCATAGTCTATGCGGGATCGGATGAGGCTCTTATAGAGATTTAATAGACATCTTGTGTCACTACCCCACGCAGTGCCAGACAACACTTTCAAGATGTTCATTGTTTTCATGCACTTGTTTCTTAGATACTTTATATGTGGGATAAATGTTAGCTTTGTGTCTAGAATTACGCCCAAGAATTTGTGTTCCGTTTTTACAGGTACACCCTCACCCTGCATCTCCATGTTGGGATCAGGGTGCAGACCTCTCTTTCTGGAGAAGAGGACGCATGTGGACTTTTGTGGGTTAAGCCTAAACCCATTCTCGTCTGCCCACTTACATAGTTTGTTCAAACCAAGCTGAACCTGCCGCTCACAGATTGCAAGGTTACATGAGGTGAACCCTATTTGTACATCGTCGACATATAATGAATAAAATATGTTGCGTGGGATGTACAGACGCAGAGAGTTCAGTTTTATGATAAAGAGGGTGCAACTAAGCACACCACCCTGTGGTACTCCAGTTTCCTGCACATATGGTCTTGATAGGGCATTGCCCACACGAACACGGAATCTGCGGTTGGTCAGATAACTTTGAATGATATTCAGCACATTGCCACGTATTCCAAAGTGTGCGAGGTCTCTCAGTATTCCGAACCGCCACGTGGTGTCGTATGCTTTTTCCATATCGAGGAAAACAGACAGGAAGAATTGCTTGTGGACAAAGGCTTCACGAATCTGAGCCTCTATGCGTATCAGATGGTCATTGGTGGATCAGCCATCGCGAAACCAACACTGGTATGGGTCAAGCAGCTTGCTTGATTCTAAGAAATGTATCAGACGGCGGTTTATCATCTTCTCGAAGACTTTGCAGATGCAGCTTGTTAGAGCTATGGGCCGATAGCTGGATACAGACGATGGATCTTTGTCGTGCTTCAGGATAGGGATTACTATGGCCTCTTTCCAGGCAGAGGGAATCTGGCCGGAGGTCCATATAAGTTGTACAGGCAGAGGAGGGTTTTCTTTGTTTCAGAGGACAGGTTTTTCAACATTTCGTAGAGTATGCGGTCAGAGCCTGGGGCAGATTGGTTGCAACAGGTGATTGATGCATGCAGCTCTGCTAGGGAGAAAGGTAGGTTATATGGCTCGTTCCCAGTGCTCTTTCGGTCTAGTTTTTGTTTTTCTATTGCTGCTTTGTATTTTGTAAATGCTGGAGAATAGTGTGGTGAACTGGACACATGTTCGCTTGGTCCTCCAGGCTGTCTCCCTGCGTGTCTACCAGGGGAGGCGGATGTGTTTGTCGTCCTCTTACTTTATTGACCCTGTTCCACACCTTTGCCTCATCCGTGTATGAATTGATGCTTGATAAGAATGTTTGCCAGCTGTCTCTCCTGGCTTGTCTGCACGTTCTGCTACCTTGGGACTTGATTTTCTTGAAATTGACAAGGTTTTCAGCAGTAGGAGAATCGCGAAGCTGTCTCCATGCTTTGTTCTGCTGCCTACGTGCGTTCCGGCATTGTTCATTCCATCACGGAACACGGCGTTTGCTAGAAAGTGCACTTGTTTGGGGAATACACTTAAAAGCTGCATCAATTATGAAATTAGTAAAATATTCGACGGCACCGTCTATTCCGAGCGATGAAATGTCAGCCCACAAGAGCGTACTGGTAAGTGTTTGAAATTTCTTCCAGTCCGTTGCATCGACCTTCCACCGGGGGGCGTGTGGTGGAGATTCGTATTGTCTTGGTGTTCTCAGCAGTATTGGGAAATGGTCGCTCCCGTAAGGGTTTTTTATAACTTCCCAATCAAGTTCAGGAAATATGGATGGAGAAGCTATGCTGAGATCTATAGAAGAAAAAGTTTTGTTTGCAAGACAATAATACCTCGCCACGTGTACTTGTTTATCTTTCACTGGTGACAGCTCTTCACCGGCTAACAAATGTTATCGTTATCGCTCGGCGCAGGACGCGCCTGTATCGGAAGTTTCTAGAACGTTATCGATGCTTCTTTCCGTTGCCTGTTTTCACCGACGCTTATGTTATCTGATTGTATGACCGACGCGAATTGTCTAGAACTTTCTGGAAGACACACGGGCATCAGGGATTAATCTAGAACCTTCGATGACTCAGGTATAAACGCCGACGCGTTTCGCCGCTGATCAGATTTTCGACGACCGCCGACTGTGTTCGCCGCTTTCGTTGTGCTTTGAGTGTAGCTTGCTTTTGTGGGCACAGGTTCGCCCAATAAAAAATCAGTTTCGTCATACACAGTTTTACGACTGTTTTCTTAAGCGTCACTACTACGTGACATCTGGTGGAGGTGCTTTTGTGTCCATGCAGCGGACGCCCCCGCAAAGCCGCGACCCAAGCCCGAAACCGGAGGACGAGACCAACGTCGCCAAGGACCAGCGAGCTAGCCGTAGGCAGCAAGGTCTTTTGCCAGAATACGGACTTCTTCCCGAGAAGACCACTGGAATCAAGGCCAAGTCAACGACCCCAATGGCAGCCCCAGCGTACCTCGTCCTGCTGCAGTAACCTCGGGAGCCACCGACCTTCTGTGGATCAGCTGAAGACCCTGAAACATGGCTGGAGACGTACGAGAGGACCGCGACATTCAACAAATGGAGCGACGATGACAAGCTGCGCCATGTCTATTTTTCGTTGGATGACGCTGCTCGGACATGGTTTGAGAACAGAGAGACCACCCTGGTGACTTGGGACCTATTTCGCGAGAACTTCGTGAGGACCTTCACGAGTGTCGTGCGAAAAGAAAGGGCCGAAGTTTTAATAGAAACCAGAGTGCAATTGCCGAACGAGAACATCGCGATCTTCACGGAGGAGATGACTCGCCTCTTCCGCCACGCCGACTCCGACATGTCTGAAGAAAAGAAAGTTAGGTTGTTGATGCGGGGCGTCAAAGAGCATCTATTCACCGGATTGATGCGCAACCTGCCCAAGACTGTGGCAGAATTTGTTTCGGAGGCGACAACGATCGAGAAGACGCTTGAAATGCGAGCCAGGCAATACAACCGCCGTGCGCTGACAAACTACGCCGAAGCTCAAGCTCTAGGCGCCGACGACCTGCACGAGACGATCAGAGCGGTTGTACGGGAAGAACTACAGAAATTATTCCCAAGGTCGCAGCCTCAGGTGACTTCAATCGCTGACATAGTTAAAGAAGAGGTTCAGTGATCACTGGAGGTGCCAGAAGTTCCGGCATCGCTTCAACCACAGCCGAAAGCAAACCTACGGCGCCGTCGCCCGTCGTCAAGGCCCCCCTCCGCGCTCGCGCCAGGGCCCCGTAACGCCGCAGTTCCGTCGTCCACCGCCGCCGCCGCCTGCACGCCCGCCCGTCGCCCAGTGCAGCTACAAGCGGAAGACGGACATTTGGCGCGCCCCCGACAACCGCCCGCTCTGCTATCACTGCGGGGAAGCCGGCCATGTCTACTGCCGATGCCCATACCGCGAGATGGGCCTACGAGGGTTCGCCGTCAACGCGCCACGTCCACAGCTTGGCGAGCGACCACGCGACATCGCTGACTACCTCGCCGGAGCCCAGTGGCAACCACGACGACCCTCACGCTCGCCGTTACCTGTCGCCGCAGCGCCGACCATACACTGGCCCAGCGCGGGGCCGGTCCGTGAGCCCCTATCCGGGAAACTAAAGGCAGCAACCGATGGAGGTGCGGTTGCTGTACGACGCAATACCGAACATCCTCCGCTGCCACCGACGACGACGATTCGCGCATCATTACAACGAGGTACCAGCACACCGCCTAGCAAGAGCCTTGACGACAACACTTCGCCGCTGAAAGAAGACCTACCGACGCGACGTAGCAGCAGCGAAGCAAGCCGACGTAGCCGTGATCCGACGCCACGACTTAACCGCAACGCCAGACGACGGTCTACCGACTTAGACGTGCTAATCGATGGTCATAGCGTCACCGCTCTCGTCGACACTGGAGCTGACTATTCCGTCTTCAGTGGCCCGTTCGCCGCCAAGTTGAAGAAGGTGAGGACGGCCTGGCAAGGACCCGATATCCGGACAGCGGGAGGCCACCTAATAACGCCGGCTGGAATCTGCACAGCGCTAGTCACGGTTAACAATCGCACTTACCCGGCGAGCTTCGTAATCATGCAGTACTGCTCCAGGGACGTCACCCTAGGCATGGACTTTCTAAACCAACATGGTGCAGTCATCGATTTAAGGTCCAAGTCGATAACGCTTTCAACGCACAACGCGATACCACCGGATACAGACATCAGTTACCATGCCTTGAATGTGCTAGAAGAACAAGTCACCGTTCCGCCTCGCTCCAGTGTAATGATTTCCGTCGGTGCCGAAGTGCCTGAAGATATGGAGGGCGTCATCGAGGGCGATCATCACTTACTGCTCGATCGTGAAATTTGCGTCGCTAGAGGCATAGCTCAGCCACGTGAAGGGAAAGCAAGAGTGATGCTCACGAACTTTAGGGACGAATACAAGCACATTAACAAAGGCACAACGGTCGCCTACATCGACGAAATAGCACAAGCCAGCAGTGCTTTTGCCTTCACGGATTCTAGTGCACCTGCAACGAAGACTGTAGTACTTGAACCAACTTTCGACGTCAATCAGAACCTTCCCTGGCATAAGAATGAACAGCTAAAAGCTCTGCTCCTGCAATACAAGGACTGCTTCTCGTCGTCGTCAAAAGTTCGACAAACCCCGGTCGCCAAGCACCGCATCATAACCGACGAATATGTCCGCCCACTCCGTCAGAGCCCGTACCGAGTTTCGGCGCGCGAACGCAACAAGTCGACGAAATGCTACGCGACGATATCGTCCAGCCGTCCAAGAGTCCGTGGGCGTCCCCCGTGGTGTTAGTGAAGAAGAAGGATGGAACCCTACGTTTCTGCGTCGATTATCGTCGCCTCAACAAAATCACGAAGAAGGACGTATACCCTCTCCCACGGATTGACGACGCCTTGGATCGTCTTTACAACGCAAAGTATTTTTCGTCGATGGACTTCAAAACCGGCTACTGGCAAACCGAAGTCAACGAGAGAGACCGGGAGAAGACTGCCTTTATAACACCAGACGGACTGTTCGAGTTCAAGGTCATGCCGTTTGGTCTTTGTTTGGCACCTGCGACTTTCCAACGGGTCATGGATACAGTACTGGCAGGCTTGAAGTGGCAGACTTGCCTCGTCTATTTGGACGACGTCGTTGTGTTTGCCTCGAGCTTCCAGGAACACCTCCGGCGCCTTGAAACAGTTCTTCGAGCTATCAAGACCTCCGGACTCACGTTGAAGCCAGAAAAGTGCCGCTTCGCATACGAGGAGCTCTTGTTTTTGGGCCATGTCATTAACAAGTCTGGAGTGTGCCCTGACCCACACAAAACGGCGGCCATCACTGACATTCCTGCGCCCGCCGACAAGAAGGCAGTGCGTAGATTTCTTGGCCTGTGCGCCTATTACAGGCGCTTCGTCAAGGATTTTTCAAGGATCGGCGAGCCACTGACGTACCTCACGAAGGCCGACGCCGAGTTCAAGTGGGAGACGCCACAAATCGAAGCACTTGAAGAACTGAAGCGACGCCTGCAATCGCCGCCCATTCTTGAGCATTTCGACGAAAACGCCGATATCGAAGTCCACACCGACGCAAGCAGCGTAGGACTCGGCGCCGTGCTTGTTCAGAGGACTGACCGACTAGAAAGGGTTGTAAGTTACGCTAGCCGGTCTCTATCGAAGGCGGAATCAAATTATTCCACAACAGAAAAGGAGTGCCTCGCCATCATCTGGACTACATCAAAGTTTCGCCCCTACCTCTACGGCAGGCCCTTCAAAGTTGTGAGCGACCACCACGCCTTGTGTTGGCTAGCTAACTTGAAGGATCCTTTCAGGTCGCCACGCACGATGGAGTCTGAGACTTCAAGCATTCGACATCACCGTCGTCTACAAGTCCGGCCGAAAGCACTCTGACGCCGACTGCTTGTCTCGCGCCCCCGTCGAACCGCCGCCACAGGACGACCAGGATGACGACACTTTCTTGGGACCCATCAGTGCCGACGAATTCGCCGAACAACAGCGAGCCGACCCGGAACTAAGGAGCCTTGTAGACTACCTGGAAGGCAAGACCGTCACTGTGCCGAAGGTGTTCAGGCGAGGATTGGCGTCGTTTTTCTTGCAAAACGACATTCTCCTAAAGAAGAACTTTTCGCCTCTCCGAGCCAACTACCTCCTCGTGGTACCCTCAGCATTGCGTCCAGAGGTTCTGCAAGCTCTCCATGACGCCCCAACGGCTGGACACCTCGGCTTTTCCCGCACGGTCACGAGGATACAAGAAAAATACTACTGGCCTCGCCTCTCTGCCGACGTCGCCCATTACGTAAGGACATGCCGAGACTGTGAGCGACGCAATACACCGCCAACAAGGCCAGCCGGACTTCTACAGCCGATCGAACCACCTCGCCGACCGTTCCAGCAGATCGGGATGGACTTACTTGGGCCTTTTCCGACGTCGACGTCCGGGCATAAATGGATCGTCGTAGCTACGGACTACGTCACCCGCTACGCCGAAACAAAAGCCTTGCCCAAAGGCAGTGCCGCCGAGGTAGCCCGATTCTTCGTTGAGAACATTCTCCTGCGTCACGGTGCTCCAGAAGTCCTCATCACCGACAGAGGCACGGCCTTTACGGCAGAACTAACCCAAGCCATCCTGCGATACAGCCAGACAAGCCATCGCCGGACCACCGCCTACCACCCGCAGACGAATGGCCTCACCGAGCGCCTAAATAAGACCATCGCCGACATGCTGGCAATGTACGTCGACGTCGAACACAAGACGTGGGATGTCATCCTTCCGTACGCGACCTTCGCATACAACACGGCCGTGCAAGAAACGACGCACATGGCGCCGTTCAACCTGGTCTACGGAAGGAACCTGGCAACGACGCTTGACGCCATGCTACCGGACGTCACCGATGAAGAAAATCTAGACGTTGCCACCTATTTGCAGCGGGCCGAAGAAGGTCGACAGCTCGCCCGCCTGCGCATCAAGAACCAGCAGAGGACCGGCAGCCGACACTACAATCTTCGACGACGCTACGTCGAGTACCAGCCCGGCGACCGTGTTTGGGTCAGGGGCGCGATCTTGTACGCGTTCCAAAATGGAACGGAGGCGTTCCGTTCCATCGAGCCGCACACGATTGGTCAATTTCAACCGCGACGTTCAAATTGACCAATCGTGTGCGGCTCGATGGAACGGAACGCCTCCGTTCCATTTTGGAACGCGTACAAGATCGCGCCACTGGACTCCGATACGCCGGCGAGGACTTAGCGAGAAACTGTTACGACGCTATTTCGGACCCTACAAGATTATCCGACGGATTGGCGCACTGGACTATGAGGTCGTGCCAGACGGCATTTCGCAGTCACAGCGGCGCCGCGCACGACCCGAAGTCATCCACGTGGTGCGTCTTAAGCCTTTCTACGCCCGCTGACGAACTTAGGTACTTCGTTGCTTTGTTATTTTTATTGTCATTATTACGCGTGGTTTATGTTTTCGGATTCGTGTTCGTTAGTAGCATCGGGACGATGTTTTTTTAAGGGGAGTGTATTGCCACGTGTACTTGTTTATCTTTCACCGGTGACAGCTCTTCACCGGCTAACAAATGTTATCGTTATCGCTCGGTGCAGGACGCGCCTGTATCGGAAGTTTCTAGAACGTTATCGATGCTTCTTTCCGTTGCCTCTTTTCACCGACGCTTATGTTATCTGATTGTATGACCGACGCCAATTGTCTAGAACTTTCTGGAAGACCCGCGGGCATCAGGGATTAATCTGGAACCTTCGATGACTCAGGTATAAAAGCCGACGTGTTTCGCCGCTGATTAGATTTTCGACGACCGCCAACTGTGTTCGCCGCTTTCGTTGTGCTTTCAGTGTAGTTTGCTTTTGTGGGCACAGGTTCGCCCAATAAAGAATCAGTTTCGTCATACACAGTTGTACGACTGTTTTCTTAAGCGTCACTACTACGTGACAATATCATTATATGCTGGGTGCCTGGCCATAGAAGCATTGAGGGTAATGTGCTAGCTGACCGAATGGCTACATCAATAACACCGCACGCTACTAATCCTACGGCTGCTGTTTCTGCAACAGATTTGAAACATTTCTTGCGTAAGAAATTGCGAAGCCATTGGCAACGTCTGTGGGATGCAGAAACAAATAATAAGCTTCACTTGATTAAGCCACAGTTAGGTTTCTGGCCCCCCGTAACGAAAACACGACGAACTGATGTCCTATTCTGTCGTCTCAGAATAGGTCATACATTTGGCACCCATAGTTTTTTGTTGACCGGGGATGAACCACCGACCTGTGGTAGGTGTGGTGAGAGGCTAACCGTCCTCCACGTTCTCCTAGAGTGTCGGGATGCCGAAGCAGATAGAAAAAAACATTTCCCTTTAGCTTACCGCTATCATGTCCCTCTGCATCCCAGTATGTTTCTTGGTGAGGAACCGCTGTTTAGCACCAAAGCAGTCCTCGCTTTCTTAAACGACGTGGTACTGCATGTTATAAGCCCAATAAATTCATAGCGCATCCTCCCTCCAGAGGATGCTGCTGGGATAGTAGTTTTGTATAAGCACATGCCTCCAGGCCCTTGTGGTTCAAGGGCTCTGTTTAGGCAGTAGTGCTTCTTTCCAGTTACTACATCTTAAATATTTTAAATATCGTGTCATTCTTTCTCAATGCATTCTCCATTTCATAGTACACCTCATTAGTCATTGCCATGATTTTAGTGCATGTATATTTTACGCATTTTACAGCGATTATTTTTAGGCCCCTTTACAGCCACACTTCATCTACTTCTCCGAATTCATCGCTCCACTGCACACTCACAAACACTGGCATGGCGCTCTTTGGCCATAACTGGCCCTTGCGCCATAAAACACCACACATCATCATCATCATTCAGTGAAACAGACATGACATGCACTTTCACAGAAGAAAGTGCTGTGAACATATGAACATCATTTAAGTAAAAAATAACAAACGAGAATACAGAACAAGAAATTATGAACACAGCCAAACATAACACTGGAAGCTTAGGATCCACTTTGTTCATTCGCATTGTTGTACACCTAATGGTTACCCTGCAAAACGTGAAAAACACTTACACCTTGCAAAAATCATGCAAAGTAACAAATAATAAAATTACTTCGAGAAAACCAATTTAAATATCTCAAATAA